>NC_055687.1:5717591-5957591 GCF_017639745.1 Melanotaenia boesemani
AGCACAGCTTCAGTGGTCGCTAAGGCAAAAACTCGGGCATGGGAGGAGTTTGGAGAGGCCATGGAGAATGACTTCCAGACGGCTTCGAGGAGATTCTGGTCCACCATCCGGCAGCTCAGGAGGGGAAAGCAGTGCTCACTGTGTACAGTGAGGATGGGGGGCTGCTGACCTCGACTCGGGATGTTGTGAGGCGGTGGAGGGAATACTTCGAAGACTCTCAATCCCACCAACACGTCTTCTGATGAGGAAGCAGAGTCTGGGGTAGCTGGTGCTGGCTCTACTATCTCTGGGGCTGAGGTCACTGAATTAGTTAAAAAGCTCCTCGGTGACAAGGCCCCGGGGGTGGATGAGGTCCGCCCAGAGTTCCCTAAGGCTCTGGATGCTGTAGGGCTGTCTTGGTTGACACGCCTCCGCAGCATCGCATGGACATCAGGGACAGTTCCCCTGGACTGGCAGACTGGGGTGGTGGTCCCCCTCTTCAAAAAAGGGGGACCAGAGGGTGTGCTCCAACTACAGGGGGATCACACTCCTCAGCCTCCCCGATAAGGTCTATTCAGGGGTGCTTGAGAGGATGGTCCGTCGGATAGTCGAACCTCGGATTGAGGAGGAGCAGTGTGGTTGTCGTCCCGGTCGTGGAACAGTGGACCAACTCTACACCGTCTTCGGGGTCTATGAGGGGGCATGGGAGTTTGCCCAACCAATCTACATGTGCTTTGTGGATTTGAAGAAAGGGAATCGACCGTGTTCCCCGGGGACTCCTGTGGGGGGCACTCCGGGAGTATGGAGTGCCGGACTCGCTTGTACCAGCTGGCCGGTCCCTGTACGACCGGTGTCAGAGCTTGGTCCGCATTGCCGGCAGTAAATCAGAATCATTTCCAGTGCGGGTTGGACTCCGCCAAGGCTGCCCTCTGTCACCGATTCTGTTCACAACCTTTATGGACAGAATTTCTAGGCGCAGCCGAGGTGTCGAGGGGATCCGGTTTGGTGGCCTCAGGATTGGGTCACTGCTCTTTGCAGATGATGTGGTTCTGTTGGCTTCATCAGGCCATGATCTTCAGCTCTCACTGGAGCGATTCGCAGCCGAGTGTGAAGTGGCTGGGATGAGAATCAGCACCTCCAGGTCCAAGACCATGGTCCTCAGCAGGAAAAGGGTGGAGTGCTCTCTCTGGGTCTGCAAGAGGGTCCTGCCCCAAGTGGAGGAGTTTATGTATCTCGGGGTCTTGTTCACGAGTGAGGGAAGGATGGAGCGGGAGATCGATAGGCGGATCGGTGCGGTGTCTGCAGTGATGAGCTGAGCCAAAAGGCAAAGCTCTCGATTTATCGGTCGATCTACATTCCTACCCTCACCTATGTCATGAGTTGTGGGTAGTGACCGAAAGAACGAGATTGCGAATACAAGCGGCCGAAATGAGCTTTCTCCGTAGGGTGGCTGGGCTCTCCCTTAGAGATAGAGTGAGAAGCTCGGTGATCCAGGAGGGGCTCAGAGTAGAACCGCTGCTCCTCCACATCGAGAGGAGCCAGATGAGGTGGCTCGGGTATCTGGTTAGGATGCCTCCTGGACGCCTCCCTGGTGAGTTGTTCCGGGCATGCCGCACCGAAAAGAGGCCCCGGGGAAGACCTAGGACACGGTGGACGGAAAACATCTAACAGTTGGCCTGGGAACGCCACTGGATCCCTCCGGATGAGCTGGTGAATGTGGCCGGCGAGAGGGAAGTCTGGATTTCCCTGCTTAGGCAGCTGCCCCCGCGACCGGACTCTGGATAAGGTGAAGAAAATGGATGGATGGATGGATAAATCAAATATTAATGAGAAAGAAGGATGAAATGTTCAGGATTTACTAACTAAAAGGCAAAAAAGTCAGCAGGATGGATTTAAAGCTGTGAAGCTGCTTCCTTCTAAACACAGATGGAACAATATGTGATGAATATCAGCATCAGGTGAACAGACAGAAAGCAGGATTAGAATCTCACAGCTTCTAGATGGTGAGGAGAGGGAAATATTCACAATATGCACAATAACTTCCATCCATGCACCTTTAGTGGTTCATTATCCAGATTTTTGGCTTATAAATTCTCTAAACTTTCATTTTTTAGCTTGACTGTTTAGCTTAACACCTCTTCACCTGCAGCCTCCGCTACCGGGAGTTAAGGGGTTAACATCTCATTTCTGGGTGTAGCGTCAGGTCTGTAGATGTAACTGTAAACATGTGTGGTATCCACAGAAAGTCCAGAATCTCAGCTTTTACTCAGCAAAACCATTTCTATGACCACCAAACACAGTTAAGACAACAAACAATTCAAAGACCAGGTTCACAAAGTCCGAAAAATTTGTAAACACAGATGATGTCTCCCCATGAACATGAAACGACTCCTCTACTGAAAGCTCACGTCTCACAGTTTCCACAGCTGGAAGTTTCATCTCCCTATGACCAAGATTCACCGAACCAGAGGCAGAAGAAGGCCCAGTTTATGCTTTACGTTTGTAAAGAAAGTCAGAAAGCATGTCTCACTTTTGCTGTCTTGCATAAATTAAAACCGCATTCATTCATTCATTCATTCTCTATACCGCTTATTCAATGACGGGTCGCGGGCAAAAACTGCATTTATTAAAAAAATAATAATAAAAATTATCTCATTGTCTTTTGGGAGCAGTTTCCCGTCCAAGACTCACGATGTTCTGTCCATCTGTATGAGTTTTGACAGACAAAGAGATACGTCGGTTCTTCTTCTTTCCTAAGTTCCAGACAGAAAATGTCTCTTCATTTTAATAAACTCTCCCGCTCTCTCCTGATTACATCAGACGCACCGCTGCAGCAGGGAAGGGTTTGGCTTATGTGTGAAAAGAGACGGGTCTCTGAGAAATTTATTATTCCTCAGTGTTGCCAACTTAGCAACTTTGATGCTATATTTAGCAAGTTTTTAGACCCCTCTAGCGACTTTTTTAAAAAAAGCAACTAATGACAAATCTAGCAACTTTTTCTGGTATTATTGGAGACTTTTAGAGACTGACATGAATAAACATAATTTACTCTTCCCAATGAGCAGCAGGTGCTACGCAGACTTTCGGCGCAGCTCCCAGCTGCATTTGGAGCATACGACGTTCATGACCAGACTGAAAACTGTGTACCTGATTTGTGTTTGTATTTTATTTGGAGAGGTGTAGTCTTTAAGTTTTACCCCTTTTATTCATGTTGACACTTAAAAACTGTGTTGCTGCATAGTGGTGATCTGTGGTGTTTATATGACAGTTTTATTTTTTTATCTTGTATATTGCACTAGTATGTAGTATCTAGTAATCCTGTCTTGAAATTTAATAAATATCACTTTACAGTTGCATATTATTTTCAGGATGGAATTTTTCCTGTTTTCTGACCTTATGCTTCAAGTTACCTTTTTGGGACATGCATTGGTACATATATTTGCTTGAAAACAGAAGTTTATTAAAGCCTCATATTTAAAAAAAAACAAACAAAAATAACAATAATAGAACTCTGGTATATAATAGTATTGGTATTGACAAATATCCAAATTCAAGTATCGGAATCGGATCGGAAGTAAATGAAATGTGGATCGGCGCATCCCTCCCCTGGTGGTTACCACAAGCATTCGACATGTCCTGCAGAGTACATGCGTTTGGAGCAAATCATCTTTCTTGTAACCAAAGTAGCTCCAAGTCACCGAAGTGCTGTGTTCTTTTGGGTTAAGGGTTGGGGCAGAGAGGGGGTTTGGGGGCAGTAAAGGGGCCGGCTGGTGGATGGGAGGGTTGGTTGGGAGGGACATGTCCTTGTCGCTGGGGTACCTAGCCTTGGTGTTGGGTTGGCATGGCCCACGGTGATTTTACCTGGGTCGGTCGGGTTCCTGGGCGGGGCTCTGCCGGGGGGTATAGGTGGCCCTTGGATCTGTGGGGTGCCCACTCTCCGTACGGCCCTCCGCTGGGCCAGCTCACCATCCTGGGCTGCTCGGTGCCCCTGCCCCATCGCGCCGGGGGCTCCGGTCTGGGGGCCCCTCTCCTCTGGGCTGAGTGGGGCCGCTGCTCTCTCTGCTTTGGCTGTCCTGGACTCTGTCCGTGGACCTGCTGGTCCTTTAGGGGCTCGGGCTCCCCCCTGTCTCCCCCTGATGCTTCGGGGTGCGGCATGGTCACAGCCCCCTTGCAAGCACATGTTTCATCCTTGTTTCATGGTCACACATGCATGTTCACGTTCACACGTGCATGCTTACAAACCCTAACCCTGAAGGTGAAGCACACATTGTAGAGGAACTAATTCCAAAAAGAAGAGCCACGTCTGTGGTTTGAAAGTTCTTCGGCTTTAAAAGGTCGGACGTGGACCAAACAACTATCTTTTGCAAATACTGTCGAACAAAAGTGGTAGCCAGCAGTGGTAACACTAACAACTTGCTTCACCACCTTAGTCATAAACACATTTTAGAGTACAAATAATGTCTTAAGCTAAGATCCACACCCTCCACATCCACAGGTGAATCTGCAAGTAGCAGTCAGACGTCCATTCAAGACGCATTTGCCAAAAGGACTGCATACAATAAACAACAACAAAAAAAAAAAAAAAGCAAGCGGTGGGTCGAGATAACTAACGCAATCACGTTCCACCTCGTCATGGATATGGTTCCTATAAATACCACAGAGAAAGATGGCTTCAAGATGAAGGTGAGAACTTTGGATGCCAGGTATGTCCTACCGGACCGTAGACATGTCCTGTGTCTGGACATGTAAAAACACAACATGATACAGTCATTATGACAGTAAAATGGGCTATTTAAAGCCAATCAAGTGCAGTGATTATTTTCTTATTAGAAGATAATGTTGCTAAGAACACTTGTATGAAAAAAGAATACCGTCAGATAGATTTTTTTTTTAAAAAACGCGATATGAAAATTTTGCCACACCTCTCAGCCCTAGTGACACGTTCACTGAATGTTACCTTATACAGATGAGAAAAAATTAAATATGTCTTGTGAAGGATAGTTTCGCTGTTCAAACATTATCAACCCTGCATGAGGTCCATAGTATTTAGTGGTCGGTGTGCAGTGGTCGTAGACTTTAAAAAAAAAGCGTATTTAGTTCAATATATGTGGTCTTATTTATTTTCACCGTTCCATTTTTATTTGTGTCAAACAGCAGCTATTCTGCTGAAGGAAAGCTGGAAGTCAAAGCTAACTAGATAGTTTTCCTGGGTTTCTAAAGAAATGTTTAAACCATTTTCTCTGAGAAACATCCAGAGTTAATATGAAGGATTCCTTTATTCTTTACACAGCAGACTTCTTGGTGATTTTACTTTGTTGTCATTTTGTTATGTTGGCATAAATAGAAATAAAAAAACTACTTAAAGATTTATAAGGAGTGTCCACGTGGTTTTACACATTTAGTGTTGGAAATTAACACAATAATCGTGATAATCAAAGTCATGATTATTTCTTTGACAAAAAACGTACCAGTAAAATCTATAATTGTGTCACAAGCCCCACCAGCTGCCACTTTATTCAGAAAACTATCTTATAAACACACATCATACACACAATATCACAGTATCTCAGTTTCCAGTCTTCACAGACTCATCAACAAGCATCCCAACCAGACACCAAACCCAAAAACTAAAGCACAATTATTTCTCTCATTTTAAGAGAACATGCAGAAATGTTCCTGTTAATGTTTACCTCAAATGTTCTGTGAGTATTGACTGAAGGTGATGCTTTAAATGTGTGTGGGGTTAAATCAGGTCTGAGGGATGAGAAAGATGAGAGGAAACGGGAGTGTTTACAGGATAACTCCTCAATTATTTCATCACGTCCTGCCGGATATTACAGTATTTCATTTCACCCGTTATTTATTTATTTATTTATTTATTATGTTATTCAATTCAGTCTTGCAGAGAAATACGTAAAGAAAACATTTTCCACCGCAACTCAAACCCACTTTAACCCCACAGAGCCACCACTCCGCCGCACCTACAACTGAACCTCACTAAGCTCCAAACATCACAACCACACAATTCCCGGGAATATTACCGTTAAGAAACCAAACACATCACACCAAAGTATGAAAATTCTCACCTTCCTTCCCGACGAGGATCGCCTCGATAACAAGGCTTTGTCCGATCCTCCTTCCGCTCCGTCGTTTCTCCCCCGCGAGCTGGTCTCCGCAGCGGACCAACAACAGTCAGTATCCAGATACGTCGGAGTCTCCAGCTGTAGTTTAAAGTTTTCATTAAATAATGTTGCAGAAAATACCTGAAAAGAAGTTGAGCGGATCCTCGAGATCTTCTTTCTCCACCTCAACTCCTTAATGTTTCTTCTGCTATTAGAAAAAAAAACTTGGGTTCGGTTTAACAAAGTTTATCCACAAGCTGCAGCAGAGAAAGCAGCGCTGAACACGGACCATGGATGTATTATAGGAATAATAATAATAATAATAATAATAATACATCCATGACACGGACGCGCTCACGTTAGGATCAAAGATGCTTGCTGTGTGACCCGGATGTTAAACCTATCTATCGTACAGGATGTCACTGCCCTCTAGCGGATGGAGGTATAAAACCTCCCATCATCCAATCAATCTGGTGTTTAGGCTGTAGAGATGAGATTTATGGCTCTTTGAAGGGAGCCAGATCTTGAGGAGCCGTTCCTTTCAAAGAGCCATTCAAAAGACTGGCTCGTTCTCACAATATCTTACAAAATTTCACAATATATAAGAATGCCAAACAATCAAAATATGTACCTATATAAAATCTACTATACAAGATTAAATAATTATAGGAAAATATAGATAAAAAGGATAAACCTGAGCAGTCAGTGCAAATTCTAGTAAATGTTTTGAATAGAACTCAGTATTTGTTTCCAAACAAAACTCTTTCCATAGAAGCTTCACATGAATGGAGCATGTTGGACATCAGACTTCTATGATGTCACATGTTATTTATTTTATTTTCATTTTACTCAACTGTACTACTTCTTATTTACTTATTTATTCATTTATTTATTCATTCAGTCATTTTTGGCTTGAAGGGGGGTGGGGGTGGGCTTGGCGTGTGTGTGTTTTTACGTGTGTGCATGTGACCGTGTGAAAGATTTCATTGAGTGTTTTTATTCTTATGTTTTTAATCATGTAAAGAACTTTGTGTTGTCTATGGCATGAAAAGCGCTAAATAAATAAAGTTTGATTTCATTTCATTTGATGAAGGCAGTGTCAAAAATTTGTATATAAAAAGAACGGCTCACAAATGAACGACTCACAGCTGTGAATCGGTTCCCATCGTTCATTTAAGAGTCGTTCAAAAGAATTGATTTGTTCATGAATGTCACATCTCTATTAGGCTGTGGCTGTGTCCGAATCTGCACCCTACTCCCTACATAGTGCCCTATATAGGGGTCACGCCATTTTGTCGGAGTCTCTGAATGTCCAGAGAGAAAAAGTAGGGCACTCAAAATTACCCACAATGCATCTTGAAAAGTAGTAAGCATTGATGGTCGCTAGATGGAGCAATATAGACCACAATGCATTGCGAGCAGTAGCTCAACATGGTCCAAGGAGGCAAAAAAATTGAGCTGCGCGAAATTACCTATAAGCAAACAAACAAAGAATAAAATACAACATAAGGAATAAAAATATTTACACACAACTTTGGATTGGATTTGGAATGACATCTTGACGCGGGTTGTGGTTGCCGTGGTGACGGCGGTAGTCACGTGGTTTGCGGCGACGAAAAAATAGGCAGCTTCGTTTCCGAATCGCCAAGAGAATGAGTCACTATGTAGTGTGCTATGTAGTGCAGCCCTATGTAGTAAATGAGGGGTTAGGGAGCAGGGTGGACATTCGGACACAGCCAGTGTCTGTAACCGTCTGTAACTGTCAGTGCCTGGCATCGAAGGTGGGGGCTGTTGTCATGACAACTCACTGAGCATTTGCAGCTGTAAGGAGCCAGTTGACTTTTCACCTAATTCATTCAGTCCTATTCTATTATGGGTTCTTCGCCTGCTTTTGTCCTCCTAATTGTTCCAGGTATGTCTCTCTGTCCTCTTCTCCTGTCTCCTTTTTGTCATTCTCATTAATACAGGCCACAGGTCCTCCTTTATTTCTCCTCTCCTTCTTGCATTTTCTCATCCTCTCTCTCACACACTGTACTTGTGTCTCCATGTCCCTGTCTGTCTGCAGCACCTCCATTACACTCATTAGGCCTACCTATGTCATTATCCCAATCAGGTAGCAGCTGCTTCCTTGTGACATGGCCGCTGTCCCAATACATGTATGTGAATGTGACTGGGCAGTAGCTGTATTGGCACACATTAAAATTTCTTTAAATTTTATAGTTATCTTTAAGTGTTGCAGACTCGCACACACAAAAACGGTCTAGTCACCCCTGTGACACTAATAACGTGACAGTAAAGTTTAACGTGAATGATGGAAAGATTGCCTTCACATGTTACTTTTTGAAAACTTATTGTGAGGTAAATTTCTGTAATGACTCTTTCTTGGTTGCATTTTTAGATGAGTAAGCCAATATTAAAATATTTTCAAAGGAAGAGGAAGGGAAGGAGACTCAGGTGACGTAAGAGGTTGATTGTTCTTGATTTATTGGGGCTTTATGTCCTCAAGTTTGAAGGAATAAAGTGATATTGATTAGTGCCATGGCAAGTGTAACATTTAAATGTTCCCAACATTAACTGTATGATATTTGTGATGTAAAAGAATATAACATGTTTACTAAACAGTCAGAAGTAGTGAAGAGAGTAGTGGGGGAGAGTAAAATGGAGGGGCAGAGCAGGAGAAAGCAGCAGGGAAGAAGAGAGCAAAGAAAAACAGTAAACACAAGGAATCTGACTGGGACCCAAAATGGACTGAAAAAGACAAGTTCACTATAGTTTTCTTTTCTTTTCTTTTCTTTTCTTTTCTTTTCTTTTCTTTTCTTTTCTTTTCTTTTCTTTTCTTTTCTTTTCTTTTCTTGCAATCTAATTTTAATTGAGCAATAACTGAACCATTTCAGTCTGTGCCCTCCCGGATGTTTTGTCGGTTTTTCCCCGGCAACATAAACAAACCCCCAAAATAGGAGTGGCTAAGTGTCCATTTACATAGGCAGGATGCAAAATTGCTCATGCTCTAAAGCTGGGGTTCTTTTTCAGTACTTTAACCCTTTTGAAATATTTTTTTCCAGTCTTGTACCCTGAACCGGATCAGGGCAAACCCCTTGTTAGGAAAAATTATAACTGCAAAAATCGCATGAGAAATACTTCAATAGTAATGCTTTTTAGGAAATATTATTTTGTTCTTTCATGTCGATTTTATTTATATTTTTTTTTACTAATTATTAATTACTCAAAGTTTTCATTACCTGGTGTTGTATTTATCTCATGTACCTCCTGTGTACTCCATAGTACCCTTCCCATTTCTGAATGACGGCTCTAGATAGCGAGGAAAGGTTAATGCTTTCATTGTATTGGAAGATGTTGATTTAAAAAAATTGTATTACAACATTGTATTATTATAAGCTTGATTTGTTTTCTGTTGTTTTTATTTCATTATTTTGCAGAAGGTAGCAAAGATTAGTTACAGACAAAGGAGGAGCCAGTAGGAGACGTGTACGAATTAGACATGGACATTGGTAATAGTTATTTAGCTCAGCCAAAGAAAGATAACTTTACAAGCATTTTGTGGCATCTGGTTCTTTGACTTTAAAGGGCTGCCTCAACGACTCCCTGTATAAACCCTCAAATGTTTTCATTTTGTACCTTTTACTGTGCAGCAAGTGCATAAGTCCTCAAATGTTTAAATCACAGAACACCTCCTGAACCAGACTTGATAGAGTCTTATTTTTTTTTAAATGGCCGCTAATTTTGTTGCACAGCCTCTTACGATTATTATTTATTCTATCAATTGAAAGTAAAGAAATTCCATCAGGTTGGAAGTCTGCTTTTGTTGTTCCTCTTTTTAAAGGAGGTGATCCGGTAGTTTTAACCAACTACAGGCCAATATCAAATTTGTGCATTTTGTCAGAAATTATTGAATGTCTTGTGTGTGATCAACTTAAAGAATTCTTAATTCAAATGAGCTTCTTTTCAATTTGCAATCAGGTTTAGAAAAAAAAACATTACTGCTGTTATTGAAGCTCTTTTGTATTACTCCTGGATACATTTTGTATTTGCTTCAGCCCACTTGTTTACATTAAGTTATTTATTTTTGTGTTATTCTTTCACAAGTGTTAATTTACACTGTGTTATACATAATGAATCAGTGAAGGATATTTCATTACAATGCTCATACATATAAAAATTAAATTAGGAGGAAATTAGAAATTAGAAACATTTCAATGACAATGTGCACAACTGAAGCCATAATAAGTGAAATAATAACTAGTTTTATGGGATTTCTCTCCCATACTGTTCAGGTCTATTGCTCATAAGCTGTTTTGGGTGTATGTCTTTTGGGATGACTTATGGTAAAGTGAATGAATGAATGAATTAATTTATTGTCATTGCACAACAATTACATTAGCAATCATTGGCAGTGAACTTCTTAAATCCCAGGTTCTCCAATGCTAAAAAGAATATAAATCACAATAAAAATAGTCAAACACAAAAAGCAAGAATACTACAAATAAATTATACAATAAAATATAGAATAAGAAGATGCTATTATTTAAAGGCAGCGTTGCTGCTGACAGCATTTAGAAGTCTCATGGTCTTCGGTATGAAGCTGTCCCTGAGCCTGGTGGTACGGGCTTGAATCCTGCAACTCGATTTGATGGACCACTGCTGAATGGTCCGCGTCACTGGTCCGTGACACTTCAATTTCTGTCTATAGGAAGGCAGCAGCAGAACTAAGGCGTGATCAGATTTCCCAAAAGGAGATCGAGGGAGGGCCTTATATGTGTTTGCGTAAGGGGTGTAAACATAATCAAGTGTGTTCTTGCCACGTGTAGAACAGCTGATGTGTTGGTGGTATCTCGGCAGGACTTTCCTCAGGTTCGTGCTGTTAAAATCCCCAGGTACAATAAACGCAGCCTCCGGCCATGAAGTCTCTGCCCTGTCGATAACTTCAAACAGTTCTTCCATGGCCTCGTTGGTATCAGCGTGAAACATACACTACTGTCAAGACAACCGATCATATGATCATGTGGTGCTCCAGGTCCTGAGTACAGCCTGTAGAAATAATTCCCACATCTGAGCACCACTTGCAGTTCACCATGAAACAGAAACCACCTCCCTTGCTCTTTCCTGAATGTATAGTCTGGTCCAGCCGATAAACGGAGAGTCCCTCGGAAACAATGGCGTAGTCCGGGATCGAGGGGTTGAGCCAAGTTCCTGTTAAAGTAAAAACGTTACAGATGTTAATCTCCCGTTGAAACGCCATCCTGCTCCAAAGTTCATCCAGCTTGTTGTCCAATGACTGAACATTTGCCAGAAGAATACTCTGTAGAGGAGGCCGATTCCCCCGTTTCCACAGCTGGACCAGGATTCCAGCTCGTGACTATCTTCTCCGCCGCTCAGGTACAACAACAAGTAGGCGCCGCCATGGAGATTCCCTGCTGTAAGCTGGTGGCGATAAAATGGTTTTTCCACCACCGTCCTGATGCATAGTAATTATCTTTATCATATTGTATAGCAGGTTGCATAACTAAGAAAAAAATTTAATAATAAGAGACTAAACAGAGACTAAATAAGGAAAAAAAATGAGACATATATACATATATATATATACATATATCTCAAGCTCTGCCCAGGGTGTCCTCAAAAGCTGGAGACACCCCTGGATCTGCATGTTAAGTATAAATAAAAGTGATTTCTGACTGAATACATTTCAACATTTTTAAAATGTATTTGCCGTGTATGTTTTAAGATAGGAAAGTTCTTGTCATTTATTAAACTAAAAAGTTAAGCATGTTGTGACTGCTCTTATTAGATCCCAGTGACAAAGGCTTGCCTGATGACTATCAGAGATGCAGCTGATGAACAGCCACCTGGCTCATCCTTAGCCAAGCTCCGTGAGGACCTTATTGTTTATTCGACCTAGAAAACGGATAGGTGGATGGATTGAAATATATAATTCATGTATGTGTAAAACAATTTGGGGCCCAGCACTGACCCCTGCACCACAGGCAATCTCCATACACCCGGACATATAATCTCCCATCATCACAAACTGTTGTCTCTCAGAGAAATAACTTATAATCCAGTTCAGTGCCACCCCCCTAACTCCATTCATTTGCAGTTTATTAATAAGTACAGAATGATTTATGGTGTCAAATGCTTTTCCACTTCTTTTTCCCTATAGATGACACCCCAGTCTTGTAGAATCAAGTCATCTTTTAGTGCAGTGATAGCATCTTCATTACGCAATTGTTATTGTTGTTAATTGTTGTTGCAGGGTCTGCACACTGAAGTTTTTTCACACACTACAAGGTATTATAAAGGGAGGGTCATAAAGTCCTTCCCAGAATTACACATGTCTCATGTGGTCTTCTTTCTTGCCCAATCACGTCTTTCCTTCTTATCCACAGCTCGACCTTGGTTCAAGCATAAACCAGCACACACATGGACAAAGAATGCTGCTGAGTACTTTTTCTAAATCTTAATGATTAAAATACAAAGACTGGTACGGAGTAGATTCTAAAAACACAATAAATGCTTGGTTCAAAGTATAACGACGAATCACTCATAAAATCACAACATAATATAAAAAACATATTGATAATCTATATGATTTTCCTTACAATTTAGTTTTCTACAGACCACTTTAAAATTGGAGTAATCACTGGTAGCTACATGTTAATAAAGAGCAATACACACTTGGACACACTGTTTGACTGCATGCAGGCAGGTGACATACCATGTCGCTTATAACTTTCTTTCTGAGACATCTGTGATTTACATTTGGTTGGTAATCACAGTCTAGGTGGTTGATAATATTCTTTAATACAGATGAAAACAATTTAGGATCATGCAGTGATTGACTACAACTAAACGATCTAGCTAGTACAGTACAGGGGAGAAATGTCGAGTGGACTTTTTTCCTCCTGTGTTTATCATTTCTCTATTCTGGTTATTGTCATATCCGACACAAATAAACAAAACAACTTAAGGATTGGCAAGTAAATATCCTTCATTAGTGACTGTGGGCCATATGACATCTGCTTTGTTCTGTTTTTCAGGTGGTCTGATTTTACTTGTGGATCTTCTGCGCTCAGGTGGAGAGGGTAACTGCTTATAGTTAATTGTTTTGTCTCTTTTGAAGACCGTCAGTGGCAGCTGACAAAGGTGTGGATAAGAGTGTAACAGCTGAGCAGTTTCCCTCTCCACCTGAACTCAGAAGATCCACATAACATTAGACCATCTGACAGACTGAAACGTTAACACCAAAGCCAGCCATCTGCCTACAGAATTTTTAAAAATGAAAAGACAAAAACAGACAACCTGAAGTCCACATTGTAGTTCTAAACAGAAAGATTTCACTTAAAAGTAAACATATGTTTAGGTTGTTATAAAAAATGTTTTTTTAATAACAGAAAGGCTCCTGCACATAAAGGTTTTCATTTTTTCCCAGTTCGTTTGTATTATTTAGAGAAATAACAATTTGAGAAATTAGTTAGCCGACTTTGTTGTGTCACTTCTATCTTTTATTTATTTATTAAAAAGAGGGATGTAATTATAGGATCATACACATATAAATATGTCTATGGATAGGATAATGAGAAGCTTTTACACCTCCGTCCGCTAGAGGGCAGTAACATCCTCTACGAGAGGTTTAACATCCGGGTCACACAGCAAATAAACAGAGCTGCTATTTCTGCTCCAGCTTGTGGGTAAACTTTGTTAAACTGAACCAACATTTCTTTAATAGTAGAAGAAACATTAAAGAGTTAAAGTGGAGATACAAGATCTCGAGGATCAGGTATTTTCTGCATCAGTATTTAATGAAAACTTTAAACTACAGCTGGAGACTCCGACGTATCTGGATACTGACTGCTGTTGGTTTCAGTCCGCTGCGGAGACCAGCTCGCGGGGGAGAAACGACGGAGCGGAAGGAGGATCGGACACTTGTTATTGAGGGATTGATAATAGAGATCCTCGTCGGGAAGGAAGGTGAGAATTTACACACCCTGGTGTGAAGTGTTTGGTTGTGGATTGTGTGGTTGTGATGTTTGGAGCTTAGTGAAGTTGAGTTGTAGGTGCGACGGAGTGGTGGCTCTGTGGGTTTGATGTGGTTTTGCGGCAGCGCCGAGATCCAAAAACTGCAAATGGTTTCTGATCTCTCGCTGATCTAAACCGACCGAAGCCACTTCCCACCGGCAATCCCCGACCCCTCAGCGATTGGACACTGTGGGCTGGTGTTTACAACAAAAAATGTGTAGGTTTGCACAGATTAATCTGCACTGTTAACTGGAAATAGAGGCGGTAAATGAAATAATGTTAACGAATTTAAATTGATCTTTTGTGTTGGTTTATGATTCGCTTTGGAAACGTGATAGTAATTGTGGCTAAATAATAATAAACGTGTCATTGCAAAAGTTCTGTTTAAAGTTGCTTCAGCATCTTATTCTAGCCGCTCAGCTGGGCTGTTTAATCGATTTGTGATTAAATGATCAACAAACTGAACCTGTAGAAGTTAGTTAATATATTTTAATTGATGGACAAATAGAAGGAAGGAAACATCAATTGCGGGTGAACAACGGCAAATGTAGTTCTCTTCCAGCGACTTATACCTCATTAGTTTCACATTATGTCAAATAAAATTAACTCCAACAGAAATATTAACATCCACAGGCTGCAAAATGCATGTAAGCAGAAAATAAATATAATAGGCAACTACTCACTATAACCAAAATTTTAAAATTCTAAATTAGTTTGTTTTGCCAAAATGACAGTAATGAATTATTTTACCCTTCCTGATCAGCTCAGCTGCAGCTTATTGCACCAAAATATAAGCAGAAGCTCCTAAAAAGTGGAACAATCTGTCTTTGGACGTCAGTCAGGACATTTCATTGTCCTCTTTTAAACTCATGTAAAACTATATTTACTCTTTGGGCTTTAACTCATAGTATGAGTGGTTGATTTCTTCTGATTTTCATTCTTTGTAGGATTGACTGTTCTTTTTGTTTTAGTCTTTTATTAGGGTCCGAGCCATACAAAGTATGGCAAGGCCCTATTGTTCCTGAAATGTTTAGTCTTCTCCTTCTAAGCATTTCGACGCCAAATTTGACCCCCTAAACACCCATGAAAAGTTGTGAAACTTGGCACACACCTCAAGTCCCGCGTAACTCGGATATCATAAGGTCCGCATACTATTCAATCCAAAATTGGCTCAACAGCGCCACCTAGAGTCACCAAAAATCACCACATGAATGGGGCCCCGGAAGTCTACTTCAACGTAGGAAGACGAAACTCGGCACACACGTGTACCGCCCCGTGTTGACCAAAAAACTCAATGTAACACCTGTCGCCATGGCAACGGGGCGCCCGCCATCTTGGCGTGTGCGGCCATTTTTTCGCCATTTTTTGCACTTTACACACATCGTATTTGAACGAACTAGTCTGAGGGGATTCGTGCGACTGACTCCAAACTTGGTGGGAAGCTTCCTGACAAGTTGGGGACCAAAAATTGTTCAAATCTTTCTAATAGCAGAAAGCATGTTACCGTGGCAACCGACGGAAAATGACCTTCTCGCCATGAAACACGGTTTGCTCATATCTCCATGTAAATACATGGGATCTGCACCAAACTTGACAGTATTCATACTGGTGACACCCCAAGTGCAGCAAAGAAGTCAATCGAACAGCTGTTGCCATGACAACGGCGTGCCCGCCATCTTGGATTTCACTGCCATTTGAACGAACTAGTCTGAGGAGATTCGTGCGACTGACTCCAAACTTGGTGGGAACCTTCCTGACAAGTTGGGGAACAAACGCTATTCAAATCTTTCTAATAGGAAAAAGCCTGTAACCGTGGCAACAGACCGAAAAAGCCTCCTCGCCATGAAACACGGTTGGCTCATATCTCCATAGAAATACACGGGATCTTCACCAAACTTCACAGCATTCATACGTGTCCCACCCCAAGTGCAGCAAAGAAGTCAATCGAACACCTGTTGCCATGGCAACGGTGTACCCGCCATTTGGGATTTCACTGCCATTTGAACGAACTAGTCTGAGGGGATTCGGGCGACCGACTCCAAACTTGGTGGGAACGTTCATGACAAGTTGGGGACCAAACGCTATTCAAATCTTTCTAATAGGAGAAAGCGTGTAACCGTGGCAACCGACGGAAAAAGCCTTCTCGCCATGAAACACGGTTTGCTCATATTTCCACAGAAATAGATGGGATCTGCACCAAACTTGACAGGATCCATACTTGTTGGGTCCCTAACGCATTACAACACCTGTTGTCATGGCAACATAGCATGTTAGCTAGCAGAATTAGCATGCAAGCAAAAAATGCTAACTAAGTATATCAACATTTCAGATTTTCAGCTGGGTGTTTTACCATGTTAAATATGATGTGACCAGGTTACCTACCATGCTAGGAAAAGGTGTATGAGACGGGTGGCGGGGTCCAGGCCGCTCGGACCCGATGGATGCCGCTTGCGGCTTTAATTCTATTTATTTTTTGTTGTCTCGTGCTTTAGATTTTATTCTTCCCTAATGTACTTTGTTTCTGCTGTGGTTTTATCAAAGTGCCTTATATTTAAGTGTATAATGTAGTATTATATGATGTACGACACAAGATTCAAGGCTATAATATTTTTGGACTTTTCATTAGTTTTAGTTTTTATTTTGTTTTGACTTTTTGTTTTCAAATTCTGTTCATTTAATTAGTTTTTAGAGTAGATTTTGTAGTTTTATTTAGTTTTCGTTCTTTGAAAATGCTTAGTTTTTGTTGAGTTTTTATTAGTTTTAGTGTTAGTTGTAGTTTTGGGTTTTTTTGTAAATTAGGGTATTTGTCAGGTGGAAAATGCAAAATCATCAGAATAAGCACTGTATAATAAAAACTCAACAAGATACAGTTTTTAAAAACTGTCGGGACGGAAACATGAACAGCCATCGACAAATCAAACACAACAACCCATAAGACAGCAGCCTTAAGTAAAAAAATGTGTGCAATGCATAGTGTGCTTGGTAAAAATCAACATAACCATCATACTAAAGACACACATCAACATAACATGAATCCATTAACGAGACAATTCAGTTCTTGGTAGCCAGGAGTTTAAAGGAGCAACAATCAACTCAAGAACAACCTGAAAAACCCAACAAACCTTGTTTAGCTTTTCGAATGGACTTTCAGATTCGTGGGTTTTTTTCTCTTCCAGATGTTGTATCACCTGCTTCTTACTTTTATCTTTGACATGGTCATAATGAAAGAAATCCCAAATAAGATTCTACTGCAGGGGTGGCCAACGTCGGTCCTCAAGAGCCACAATCCTGCAGGTTTTCCATGCATCCCTGCAACAACACACCTGACTCAAATTAAATGGACCCAACAGCCTATAAGGATCTGCACAATGACTCATTAGTTTGAGTCAGGTGTGTCGGTGCAGGGATGCATGGAAAACCTGCAGGATTGTGGCTCTCGAGGACCGACGTTGGCCATCCCTGCTTGACTGCTTTCTTCTAACTTTCTCCAAACATCACGCTAGCCGGCGCGGGTGGACACGCGGACAGGACATCACGGACCTTCAGGTGCCGTACGACGCAGACACCTGGCGTAAATCTGGCAGAGCGAAGTAAACAGATTTCATATCAAACCTGAGGGCTTGTGTTTCAGTTATCGTTTTTTAAACTCTTGTTTTTATGTTTATTTCAGTTAACAAGAATGTTTTTTTTATACTAGTTTTTGTTTTTTTTGCTTGTTTTCGTTAACTATAATAACCTTGATTGGATATTAAATTATCTTCTTAAAAAATCTAGTTAAGTTTAGGATGTTTACGTCACATAATAATAGTGTTTTCTCACAGCTGCAGGGTTTTGTTATAACATTCTTTGACAGAACAAGATTAAAAACACATTTTCTTTTCTGTTTGTTGCTCTGTCGCTGTAGTGATCCGCATTCACTTTTAAACTCAACAGTTTTTACTTTCAATCTTACCGGTTACTCTTGAGTGAAGCAGCAGTCTTTTACAGTTGAAAGCAACTAAACAGTAGAACAATCCCGATATTCCAGCCAATTCTATTCATATTGCAAGTCTTATTAATATAGCAAACTACACAAAGGCAAAAGTGTGTGCATGTAACACTGTGAATAAAATAAAAACATATTTCTTTTGAAGGACTAGTGCACCTGAAATTGTGTTTTTTGATCCGTAACCAACACAGTATTAATGGTGATGAAAACCACCTATACTGTTGATACAATTTGAGTTTTGTAAATTTATTTAAAAAAAAAAAAAAATCCGGATTTTCTGGATAAAAATGGCTCAAAATGCCCTCTAGAGGGTAAAACCAGGTTATGTTTTTCATGATGTAGAGCCGACTCTACGTCACGAGAACATTTTAAAAACCCCACAGCCCCTCCCTCAAGAGGCAAACAGATGGGTCCTCACCTTGCAGACATAGAAAGCCACACCCACCAACGCATATGAAGGGATGAGAAGTTGTACGTTGTAGATTTGCTAGTTTCAGACTTCTATTCTGCTGAAATATTCCTGCAGTGGGACGGATTTGTGCTTGTGTGTAAAAGTAACAGCGGACTTTATTCTTTACCTGCTGATCCTCATCTGATGACAGACAGCAGCTCAAATCGTAGCAGCAGCAACTTCCTGCAGCTGCCACAACCTGCCGCGAGTCTCCACAGCTGTCCAGAGCTGCTGGAGCTGCTGACAGGCAGCTAACAGCGCTAACGGCTCAGACTTATTCAGTTCAGGACCACCTGTTTATGTGTAGCTGAGGAGATTTGGGAGGGGAAAAGTCTTCTAAATCAAAACAAGAGCACCTTGCTGCAGACAGATCTGCAAGTGCATGTGCATTAGTAACGTCTGCTCGTACATGCACAATAGACAGATCCATCGCGTAAGTTACGCAACTTCACGGCATTTTGAACTAAAGCACGGATTAGAAACAAGCTATATTTAGTTGTCAGAATTATAGTTTAAAAGTCAAACGACTCTTTTAAGGGCTATATGACACTACAGTAGCTGAAACTAAGGAGTTAGTAATTATTACGTTTTGTTTTAAAAATCGTAGTTCTAAGTATGGGCCAGTACAAAGTTAATTCCATAAGTCTGAAAACTGCAAATTTTATGTGATGTTAAATAAAGTTTATCCATCAAATCACTTCTTACACAATGTGAGCAGGTCAGATATGTTGTTAAAATAAACATCTTTTATGTTTGGGGCCGAACTGACCAGCAATTTAAATCTACAAAGAAATGACTGTAAATTACACATTATCTAAGTTTACACAGATCAGCAGCAGAAACACACAGTTCAGAATCACTAAACCTTTATTTCCATGTGGTCATAACATTTCCAACATTCATAACAAACTGCATCAAACCCTAACACCATCTTTTAAAAGACCCCCCTCTAGCCATAGTAATTTATGCCTGATACTGACTTTGCCCATGGGCCATGAGGATGTTGATGATAATATAAAAAACAGATCAAATGATTCCAGAATAGTGAAAGATACATTGACATGTGCACTTTGTTATAAAGAATGGGATTTCATTCATATCAGTTATTTATTATTTATTATTAAAGCATTTATTATTAGCCGGAATCAACTTTGAAGGATAATCTCCTGCACTTTTTGAACATTTAACATCTTCAAGAAGTGTGGCTGGTGTAACATCCAGAGCATGTTCAGATCTAGTGGCAGACCCCAGCTAGTGACGTATTCTGTGGGACGGAAGTGTTAATAAAATAAAAATACATACAACGTGATGGATGTGTATGTTGTCTCCTTGATTCCCGTATGCTAACAAAATACTGCCAACAGAGCAGAGATAAAAACAATTAAATCAGAACATTGGAAAGAGCATGTTAGGACTGCAACGATTAGTCTGTGTTGTTGACAATAGTCAACAATAAAAATAGTCGACAACTAATTTACCTGTCTACTATTGTCGGCAAAGAAAAAAACAAACAAAAAAACTGAGTGAGACATGGTCTTCTTTTCTTATCTCTGCTGAGAGTTGCACATGCGCAATAAAGTCCACCAGAGGAAAAATATGGCGGCCGACCAGGGAATAGAACGGTGGCAGAGGACGTCAAAAGTCTGAAATAACTTCACGTTAAACTTACAAAATAAATTAAATACATGTGAGATTTGTAAAGCGGCCCTTGTGTACCACGGAAGTATGTCAGCAATGCTCGAACATTTAAAGAGGAGGCACGTCGGACTTACATGACAACCTTATGCAAGATTTCAAAGCTGAAAGTGAAATAAGACCCATTTAATAATTATGAGATACATAATCAGATTGGTCAACTAGTCGCGTTAATAGTCTGTGACTAATCGACCATCAGAATAGTCATTAGTTGCAGCCCTAGAGCATGTGCTCATTAGTAAATGCACCAGACATGAAAGTTTGGAGCATATTCAAGATGGTCAGGCGAGAGGCCTCTGTGGATTTTATATTAAATGACCCAATTATGTTGTTTTTTTTCCCCAACAGTGATTACCATACTAAAATTACAGATTACAAAACTGCAGATATTTCTAATAAACTTACCTAGGAAACACAATGCTTTTTTTTGTTTGTTTTTTTTATGATAATTGAGACGCCTCTCTAGTGTTTGGTTCACACGAGTCCTGAATTTGGGACACAGAAACCCAACTGAAAGTCCCGTAGCGTATGGTCCCTAGATTCCTTTTTAGAAATAATGATAGACGGATGCATCTGGAAGGCACTTTAGATTTTTCAGTATTATTTGGGGTCATTCTAGCTTGTTTTAAATGAGTGGTACAGCACCTGGAGATCTGCTTGTTATCTATTCATTATAACACACCTGCTTCAATTGATCTGCTTTTTTTTTATCAAGCAGCAAAACTTTGTTAAGAGCTTGATTAGGTAACTTAAGGAGATAGGTTGACTATGTGCAGGAGCAGCGTTCGTGAGCTAAGGGCGTTCGTGTACTGGGGTTGTATGTGCACCAGGTTGTGGTCTGACTGGCCCAGAGGGGGAAGGGCGGTGACTCTGTATGCTTCCTTGGTTGGTATACAGTAAGTCAAGTGTGCTGTTCTTCCTGGTGGGGCTCTTGAGAACCTGGTGAAAAGATGCCAGGGTGGAGTCCACATTGACATGGTTGAAGTCTCCATAAATTATTATGAGGCCTCATGGTGTTGCATCTGCAGCCGTGCTGTAAAGCTGTGTATCGGCGGCTGCTTTCGCCCTTGGAGGGATGTAAACACAGAGGTGATCACGTTACTAAACTCACTCGGTAGATAGAATGGCCCCATACTAACGGCTAGCAGTACGCAGCCATACTAAATACTAGGGCTGTCAAAAATAACATATTAATGGTGTTAATTAATTTATCTCTGTGGGGAATGTGTGAGTGTATTAACTCTCATGGTACTCCGTGAATTTTGACAGATGTCGGTGATCAGCTGATTGGCTTTTCTCTTTTGTTGTGTTTGTTTATGGTTTATGGAAACTAGTAGTTCATGGTTCACATCATGACATATTTACCCTAAAGTGTTGTTGTTAGCATGACCTTCACTAAATAAGTAGCTAACAACAGAAAGTAATTGTGGAAAGGAGTTCAACTATGCAGGGGCAGGTGTAGAAAAGTTCTGATGGGGCCCAAGCAGGAGCACTGACCCAGGGGCCACAAATTAGATCTTTTTTAGGTCTAGATTTTATGAAATATTGAACTGATTTTTACAACTAAAGTGATCACCCAATGTAAAATATTGAAGAAAAACTTGCCAATAATTGAGGACAGAGACTTTTCTTGTCTGATTCATGCCTTAGAGCCATGGTTTCCGATGCCGAGCCACTGCTACTTTGCTAATGTGTGCCTTCCATCCAAGTATGATTGTATCACCAAATGTATTCACATATTATATCAAATAGTTATGTTTGATATCTTTAGAAAATGTTTGAGAGGCATGCTAAAAGTTTGTCACTAGAAAAAAAAAATCAATATCTCTTCATATAAACAGTGAAAAGTGTTTTAGGTTTTGTTAATATTGATGTCATGATCTTAAGTGTGTTATCAGTTGTTAGTTGATGGTATTTGCCTTTAGTAGCTGAAAGTTATTGGTATCAGTTTAAAAAAATTGTTATCGTGTATCCCTACGTAACAATGTGGAAAAGTTTAAAGGGTATAAAAAGTTTTGCAAGGCACTGTAACTGATTTTGATTGTCTTTGATTGAATGGAGCCACCACCTCCTCCCTGAGTTGCCACTATACCATAGTGGAGGGGTTTGCGTGTCCTGACGATATTAAGAGCTGTGTTGTCTGGGGCTTTATGGCCCTGGTAGGGTCACCCACGGCAAACAGGTGTTTAGGGAAGGGACCTGATTAAGCGTGGCTCAAAGTACCCCTAAGACGACGACAAACCATGGACCCAGGTTTAACCTTGCCCGGATGTGGGCACGGAGGCAAGCTTTTGGTGGTTGGGTATTTGCCCATGGGGCCCAGTCGGGCTCAGGTTGACATGGGCCCCCCCTCCCATGGGCTCACCACCTGCAGGAGTGGCCATAAGGGTCGGGTGCAGTGTGAGCTGGGTGGTGGCCAAAGGCAGGGACCCTGGCGGTCTGATCCTCGGCTGCAGAAGCTAGCTCTAGGGACGTGGAATGTCACCTCTCTGGTGAGGAAAGAGCCTGAGCTGGTGCATGAGGCTAAGTGGTTCCAGCTAGATATAGTTGGACTCACCTCGACACACGGCTTGAGGTCTGGAACCACTGTCCTCGAGAAGGGGTGGACCCTTTTCCATTCTGGAGTTGCTCCCGGTGAGAGGTGCCGAGCAGGTGTGGGCATGCTCATTGCCCCCTGACTTGGCGCCTGTACGTTAAGGATTTACCCCGGTGGACGAAAGGGTAGCCTCCCTCCGCCTTCGGGTGGGGGGACGGGACCTGACTGTTGTTTGTGCTTATGCATCAAGCAGCATTTCAGAGTACCCACCCTTTTTGGAGTCCTTGGAAGGGATGTTGGAGAACATTCCTTCAGGGAACTCCCTGATTCTGCTGGGGGACTTCAATGCTCATGTGGGCAGTAACAGTGAGACCTGGAGGGCCTTGATTGGGAGGAATGGCCTCCCTGATCTGAATACGAGTGGTGATTTGTTATTGGACTTCTGTGCTTGTCATGGATTGTCCAAATTGACTGAGGTATTGTGCATGCATTTTGAAGGTGTGACTGTGAAGAGGCTCTGAGGGGATGAGGTGGGAAACTTTTTACTATGTTGTATTGAAATCCAGCTTTCTTTTTTTTTATTTCAGTGTTCCCTGCAGATGTGCAGCAACTCTTGGTGATTACAGAGGGTGTTTTCTGGAGTCTGGACAAGCAGGACCCAGAGGAACTATGGCCCAATCAGGATGGAGAGCACTTGATGATGGGCTGGTGGAGAGTGTCACCAGTCTACCAACGATGATGGCTCCTGTGAAGATTGAAGATGATGAAAAAGAACTTCAGCCTTGGTCATATTCAGCCCACCTTCATCAAACCCAAACTGAAGGTAACACAGAGGTAGAGGCTCCAACCAACAACCCAGATAAACAGATTAAAACAGAAACTGATGGAGAGGACTGTGGAGGACCAGAAATAACCAGTGACCCAGACCCGAACAGTCATTTACAACAACACAGTGACATAAAGCCTTCAAGCTCTTCTGAGATAAAACATTTGCCACATTTTGGACCTGAAATGAAAGATGAAGATAAAAGCTGGAATGACAACAGGGTACATGGTTCAGGTGTAAATAGTGATGTGGAACATAACACTGTCAAAACCTCCCTCAGCTGCTCTGAATGTGGTGAAGAGTTTCACTCTCAACGATCTCTCCAGAGACATTTAACAAAAAAGTCTTTGAGCTGCTTGAATAGTAAGAAATGTTTTAGAGTGACACAAAATAAAAATAACCAGAAAAGAGTCGACACAGAGAAGGAAACAATGCAATGTGATGTTTGTGGTAAAATTTTTAGTCAAAGATTAAATCTTAATAGACACATGAAAATCCACACGGGAGAAAAACCATTCAGCTGTGATGAATGTGGACATAGATTTAGTCAAAAGACATGCTTAAATAGACACATGAGAATCCACACAGGAGAAAAACCATTCAGTTGTGATGAATGTGGACAAAGATTTAGTCACAAGGCAAATTTAAACCTACACACGAGAATCCACACTGGAGAAAAACCATTCAGCTGTGATGAATGTGGACAAAGATTTAGTCTAAAGGGACACGTAAACATACACAAGAGAATCCACACACAAGACAAACCATTCAGCTGTGATGAATGTGGAAAAAGATTCAGTCAAAAGCCAAACTTAAACAGACACATGAGGGTCCACACAGGAGACAAACCATTCTGCTGTAATGAATGTGGACAAAGATTTAGTCGAAAGACAAGCTTAGACCAGCATATGACAATCCACACAGGAGAAAGACCATTCCGCTGTGAGGTTTGTGGTGAATTATTTAGGTGGCCTGACTCTTTAAAACGACACCTGCGTGTCCACACAAAATAGAAGAGGCATAGTTGCAGGATTTTGCTGCAAATTTGTAAACAATGTGTTGTTTGCAGTGCAGATATGTGCGGGTTAGAAGAACTTCAGGGGGTAGTCCATGGAGGTTGTTCAAGAAAGAAAAAAATTCAACTCAAACTAGAACCGTCTCCCAATTTATTCTCAACTTGTCAGGTCATGTTTGCAAATGAGAACTGGTTCTCAAACATTTTTACCTGGTTAAAAAAAGGTTAAATAAATAAAAATAAAATTAACGAACTTAGCACAGCCTTATGTAGCCCAGATTAATTTAAGACAGACTTCAAAAAAGTTCTCTTGCGATCTGTTTCTGTCTGATTCTACATGTAAGTGTTGGCCTCACACTATATTAAGGATCGATCGATATGGATTTTTAAGGCCAATACCTTTTTTTTCCATCAGCCTCAGCCAATGACTGATACGGCCTGCCATTTTTTTTTTCTTTTGAGCTGATATTTAGAGCGTTTGAACAAAAGCAACTTATAATTGTAGATAAATATCTACTGTTGAAGAACCACATTTTTACTTCTATTTATCGGTTTTAAAATTAACAGAAAAAAAAATTAGCAAAGAGAGGATAGACAGACTTTTTCTATGGGTCTAAATATTAATGGAAAATTATGTAAAAAATTCTCAGTTTTAAACTTAATGAGAAGAAAAATAGATAAAATACTGGAACTTTTAGTGTCATTATTTTGTATTTTGGAAAAATTAATAAAAAAAAACAAACAAACCTGCATTTGTTATTCTGTCTGTATTTAAAAACATTAGTTTAGCATTGTAGCCATGTATTAAGAGCCATTGTTGAAGGTCCAGAGAGCCACTTGCGGCCCTGGAGCCCCAGGTTACAGATCACTGGGGTGGTTCTTCAGCGTGACATTTAAAGGAGAGGATGTGGATCCACTCAACCAGGCTGAGCCCATATAACGGAGAGAAAATGGTTGAGCAGAGGAAGAGATGAGTTTATAAAAGAGAATGAACGAGTTGAAGGAGTGAGATCTTTTTAATCTTTTTCCAACTCTCACTTGCTGAAAGAGGCACAGTCTTTTCTACAGCTTTAGGTTACACTTGTTAAGAAGTTACCAGTATAGGTCAGGATTGCTTTTTTTTCTTGCAGCTTGCTTCATATTTTTCAATAAAAGATCTCAGAATTTTCTGAGGAAAAATCTGACTCACTCTCACCGAGTCCTGACTCATCCTTATAAAGGGTAAGATCGAAATGTAGATAGTAGAGCCTGACCGATTTGGATTTTTTTAGGCCGGTTCCGATATTTGGCAAAAGAAATTTCCGATTAATCTCCCAGCTAATTTTTAAAAAAATATGATGCCCTTTAATGTTAAATAACATCTTCTCTATGACTCATATGAACCAAATTAAAAACCAGACAGTTTTCTCAGATGTTAAAACATGCCATCTTTAAAGTGGAAATTAAACATGGAATTCTTTGTCACTGAAGCTGCTCAGATATACATGAAAAAACATCCAGCCAAAAATGGGTTTTTAAAAACAGTTAAAACCACAGATATGACAACTTTAATTTAGTAATTTTACCTAGCTAGCAAGGCAGCGATCAGCCATTTCGGTGTGACGTCACTGTCTACGTAAAGGGGTTGGTTGGCTGTTTGGCTACGAGAGGAATCTGTAACCAATACTTTGTGTGACTCGAGCAGTGGTGCGGAAAGAAGAGGAAGATGTGTAGCTCGTACTTGTCTTGGAGATGGAGTGGGTTGGCAGCACTGTAGGTGTGGCTGCTGTCTGGCAATGCCCACGATAGTGAAGTCTATCTGTTGTCAGGAGGCTGACCTGGAACATGTCATGCGTGGTGAATCATGCATGTTCACACATTTGGATTACCATGCCGGGAGGTGGACGTTTTGGAAGTTTGCCATACTGTCCCTGAAGGATGTCCGAGCAGAGATACTGGCGCTTCCGGTAAACAGCAGGTAACTTTTAGTCAAGCTAGCTGACGTTAGTAACAGCCAGTGGTTTAAAGTAAAATAAAATACTTAAATGCTATAGCAAGACAGGAATACGATGGAAAAGATGCAGTGTTTCCATTTGCACTTATCTGACAACAAATTTAATTTTATTTTCTCCCTGCTGAAACTACAAGCTAACTACTAGCTAAACATTAGCGTTAGCTAACAATGACATCAAGAACAAAGTCCAGGGGGGTTTTACCCTATAAATGAACCTTCTGAAAAGCAAAAAGCAATTAAAACTGTGTCTGTGTGTTATATATTCAAGATGCTGACATCAGGCCTGCCACCTTTACAATAATCCTTGGAGTGAGACTTGTTAGAACCAACCAAAACTTTGCTGCTTACACGGCAGGAAGACACAAGAATCATTTTGTCTCATTTTGTTCAGCTTTAATCACAAAATATAGCACTCATGAACAAAATGAAAAAGACGGTAAACAACTAGGCCTTCAAAGTAGCAACAGAAACGTCTAAATAAAACAGGAAACAACTCAACTACACAAAGGAAGTGACACTAAGACAAAACACTGGGAATTTCACAATAATTTTTCAAGATCTGTATCCCTATGGAGTTATTTTTGTGTTTTTATTAAATGCAAAAAAAATAGTGATCTGAGAGTGGAAAAATTATCTGAAAGGAAAAAAATATATTTGATATAAATATTTTTCACACTGATAGCAAAAAATAATAATATTTGAGACTAAAAAAGTTTTGAGATAAAGTATCTTGTTACAGCACATTTAAAAAATAATTTGACATTTTAAAAAATAATTTCCTAGAAAAAAAACTCTCAAAAGCCTTTCTTTACTCTCAAATATATATTTTTTTTGCTATCAGAGTGAAAACTTTTACTCTCCCAATTTTTTTTCTCTCTCAAAGCTTTTTTCTTCTCTCTCTCAAAACCAAAGTTTTTGCTATCGTTTCAAGATTTTGCTATCGAAGTGAAAATTGTGTCATGGGCGGGTCCATGTTACTATTGGTCATTCTCAACCGAACTGACAGCTGGGTGGCGATCATTTCTGCATACTGATTACGCCTTTCTCAAATAATATTCACGACTAACTCCTGCTATCCCTGCGCTGTGATCCACCATTGATTCACTGGGAGATGCAGACATGGTGAATATGCATTGATTTGTTGTTTTTGGCGGCGGAGACTCCAATATTTGGGTAAGATTATGACACAGCACACACAAAAGGCGTAATCAGTATGCAGAAATGATCGCCACCCAGCTGTCAGTTCGGTTGAGAATGACCAATAGTAACATTTATTTTTTAAATGTTCTGTAACAAGATACTTTATCTCAAAACTTTTTTTAGTCTCAAATATTATTATTTTTGCTATCAGTGTGAAAAATATTTATATCAAATATATTTTTTTCCTTTCAGATAATTTTTCCACTCTCAGATCACTATTTTTTTTTGCATTTAATAAAAACACAAAAATAACTCCATATATCCCTTGTTGGACTGGCTTGTGGCCTTTTTTGAGGCCTTGATTAACAGCTGATTGAGGTTGTGATAAGAAAATTAATACAGCACATGGACAATGGAGACATTGACATAGCTGTGTCATGCGTGCCTATGACAGATGTAAAAAGTAGTTCCTACTTATTTTGAAAGTTTAATTAGAGTAATGTTGGTATAGGAGGAATAGATATCCCTATTCCAACTTGTGCCTTCCACTCCATCAGGGCTGTTTTCCCGTCCTGGAATATCACGAATTTGAGTATGTTTATGATGATTTGTAAATATTGTGTGCCAGTGTTTTCTGTTAAATATTATTTAATGTAATATTTCACTGCACCAGTATTTTAATTGTCTAAATTATATGAAATCTACACAAGAGATTAATACTGTCTTAGACAAGGATTTACTCTAGGTGGGATTGAGAAAACTCAACTATTTAATATGTGACATTCCGACATACAGTGCCTGGAAGAAGTTTTCACAACCCTTGAACTTTTCCACATTGTCACGTTACGACCATAAACATAAATATATTTTATTGGAATTTTATGTGAAAGACCAACACAAAGTGGCACACAGTTCTGAAGTACAAAGAATATTGTACATGACTTTACATTTTTTTAAATAAATAACATTAGAATATATTTTAATGTTACATGTAAAGCAAATCTGATGATGTATGGTAACGTGATGTTCTTTCCATGCTTCCAAAGTGGGAGGTGTTACGGGGCTGTTAAGGATCCAAATCTGCTCAGATGCTTGGCAATAGACAACATTTTTCTGGTTTTTGCACACCTTTGTCCTGGGCCAGGGTGATTACAGTCTCAGTTTTCATGTCCTGTAATGTTTCCCTGATGGGTGTTGTCTTGCACCTGTTGAGCACCCCTCTCACAATGTCCTTCCTGAAGGTATAATCCTTGTCTACCTAAAGCCTGGTACACACATAACATTTTTTTTAAATCTTGTGAGATTTTTAATCTGGTCGAGACCTCACACGCGAAGATAAAAAAATCAGTTTTGACCGTACTGTGTGTGGTGTGCACCGAAAATGTAATCACGGAACAACACACACATGACGATGCTGTCCAGCAACTCATCTACAATCTAGTCCTCCGAGCCAGACAAACGTTGAAACGTAGAAGAAGAACCATAGCAACTACGGCAAAAAACGTAAAAGAAGAAACATAGCAACTACGGCAAAAAACGTAAAAGAAGAAACATAGCAACTACGGCAAAAAACATAAAAGAAGAAACATAGCAACTACGGCAAAAAACGTAAAAGAAGAAACATAGCAACTACGGCAAAAAACATAAAAGAAGAAACATAGCAACTACGGCAAAAAACATAAAAGAAGAACCATAGCAACTACGGCAAAAAACATAAAAGAAGAACCATAGCAACTACGGCAAAAAACGTAAAAGAAGAAACATAGCAACTACGGCAAAAAACATAAAAGAAGAACCATAGCAACTACGGCAAAAAACGTAAAAGAAGAACCATAGCAACTATGGCAAAAAACGTAAAAGAAGAAACATAGCAACTACGGCAAAAAACATAAAAGAAGAACCATAGCAACTACGGCAAAAAACGTAAAAGAAGAACCATAGCAACTACGGCAAAAAATGAAGAATAAGAAACATAGTAACAATCGGAAAACACAACACAGCATAGAAGGGGATATATAGGACGAGGGGATGATGGTGGTCTTGGGACTGTTGTTAACAGAAAAGCCAGAACTGAAAAAAATAACAGACTGGAGACGGTGTGAACTCGGACATTGTTTACTTCCTTGCTTCCCAGGCAGCTTGCTCTCTGATTGGCTATATTCCGTGCCGGGTCTCCACCCACGCAGTCACAATGCATGAGTCGGCGTTCTTCAGAAATCGGCACTAAAATATTAAACATGTTGAATGTTCCCAATTGTCGGCTACGACCCGTTTCGGAGTGGATTATCAGGACAAATTGGCTCGTAACACACCACAGGCCAAATGATACTTGGACAGGGAAATCTCACGATGATCGGGTGTTTGCCGTCCGAGGTCGGGAAGAGGCAAAATCAGGACAAAGCCCATGTGTGTACCAGGCTTAAGCAGCCTTGTAATATGTTGTTTGTGCTGCTCCTCACCCTTCTTTGTTTTTGCAGTCTCCCTGTTAACATTGCTGTGATCCAGTGCAGCAACATGCAGACGGGCCTAAAAACTCTCCCTCAGAAATCTCTTTTTCTTTGTGGTATAGTTTGGGTACAGGGAGTGAAGACTTTCTAGCTTCCCTGTGTGAATGCCCAGGGTGTTTTTTTTGGCAGTGATTATGAAGTGATAGAATCTCTAAAAGAGATAGACTAGACTTAAATACTGAAAATTAATCATATCCTTTAATATAAGTTGAGCTTTAAGGGAGTCTGAGCTTTAGCCAATCTGATGCAGAATAGTGTGGGTCTTTGAGGAACACATGGTTCAAAGTAACCCATGTGACCTAAAGTAATGCCTCATTTGGTCAGTTAATGACAACTGGTGATCATTATCTGTGTTAAAAAGATATTTTTTTTCTCAAAAGTAGATGATTGTGCATTACTCTGGTTCGTGATGACTACAAGTTTTCTTTTTTTTGTTTGTTTGTTTTTGCCCCTACGCATGGAGACGCATTTGAAGCAGTTTGTCCAAGCAAAGGAATCCTGTATGCTAAAAGCATTTCAGTACAACCTGCAGAATGATGGTGAGGGAGATCACGCAATTTCAGATAACCTGACTGGCTGCTGTGGAAAACTGAGAGTCATGGTAAGACCACGGTAAGACCATGGTAAGACCACTAGCTTGCCAGACTCAAGCTTCATCTGCTCCGTGTATTCTTCCTCCAGATTCAGAACCCCAGATGACTGGCCTCTTACCCAACGTCGAGGTAGAGGTCTTTACAGGTCCCAGACCTGGCTGTGCACAGTCTTCAGTCTCTAGGCGGTTCCACACTGGGCTCGGACGGTGTGTGTGTGTATATATATATATATATGTGTGTGTGTATATATATATATATATATATATGTGTGTGTATATATATGTATATATATATATATATATATATATATATATATATATATATATATATATATATATATATATATATATATATATATATATGTTTCTTTTATGTAAATGTGTATCGTGAAAGTGTGTTTTATGTAATATTGTTTTGCACTTCACTTCAGTTAATTCCAGTTAACTTATTTTTCTGTTTAATATTTCTTTTAAGATTCTTCAGTTCTTAATGTAATAAAGTTTTTCTAAAGATTATTTTTCATTTTACAAGCACTTCATAGTCATTTGGTTAGCCATGGGAATTTTTATATCTATAACTTTTATCAATGACTATTTGTGGACCATTTATTACATATAGTGATTTAAACATTAATAAATTTGTTATATGTCTTTTCCACTTCTTTTTCCCTTTAGACAACATCCTACTCAGCATCAAGTCATCTTTTAGTGCAGTGATAGCATCTTCAGTACGTAATCGCTTATAGATAGTTGTTTTACTTCCTTTTTTCTGTTCTTAACCTTATAATTAAGACAAATTTAAGTGGCCACTGACTTTATTAATCAGTTTGCCACTTACCATATTGTTTTTGATTATGTTTGCAAGCATGTTGTCTATCAAGGTTGCACAATGTGTTGTTGTGGGCTTTTATGATTTTGGGAACAGGGTTAAACTAAACATTGTATTCATGAATTTGTTGGTCAGTTATGTAGCTTTGACTTCATAAGGTCTATGTAGACGTGTTGTTATGTTATGTTAGATATCCTTTTGGCCAGGTGTTGTGTGCATCTTCTCCATACAATTTATAAATTGTTCTAAATCTGATGCTGGTGCTTTGTAGCTGTGTCCCAATTCGGGGTCTGCACACTTCAAAGTGCAGATTTGTCAGCTACATACATCATCGTGATGCACCAAGCTCCAAATCTGCACTTTGTTTGGCCTCAAATGAAAGCTGCTGGTGATGCATCCTTCACAGCATCTTTTCTCCAACAATTCATTGTGCACAAGACGGTGGCGAATAAGCAACCGAGCTCAGATAGTATGTCTTCTTTTTTTTTAAAAAAAAACTACATCATGTTTGTTAAAATTCAGTAATTTGTTATATTTGTGTATTTTTCAAATAAATAAAGAGTCTACCTACTTTTTTTTTTTTTTTACCTTTTTACTCAGATGATGTTAACATTAGTAAAGGGCCCTATGATGTGCAAACAGTAAACTTTATGGATATAAACTGCAAACACTCTTTCCTGTTTGCAGATAGTCCAGAACTCTGTGACACGACTTTTAACCGGTGCCAGTTAATGTAAACACATCACCCCTATTTTAACTTATTTGCACTGGCTGTCTGTACATTTTAGAATTGATTTTAAGATTTATTGTTTCTATTTAAAGCTTTAAATGGACTGGCCCCCAAATACATTTCTAACTCCCTCCAAATTTACACTCCAGCTCTGTTCTGAGGTTCCAGGGCCAGTCCCAGCTTATGGTGCCTAAGACAAGAGTTAAAACTAGGGGGGCCAGGGCCTTCTCTGTAGTCGTTCTCCGGCTCTTTCCTGCCATGTCCGATGTGCACCCACAGTGGAGAGCTTAAAGTCTCATCTAAAGACCTACTTTTATTGTCTGGCTTTTAACACAGTGTGAGTTGTGTGGTCCTCTGTGTCTTTTTATTTTATGTATTGCATCATTTCATTTATTTTGTTCATGTATTTTATCTTCACTTGTTTTTATTGTTTTCATTTTTTATTTTTGTATCTTTTGATTTATTGTATCTTTTCATTTTTTCTTTCATTTTTTATTTATATTGTTCATTTTTGTTGATTGTTGATGTGCAGCACTTTGGAGACTTGTCTTTGTAGACATTTTTAAATCCAGGTTAAAAACTTTTCTTTTCTCATGCGCCTATGCATGAAATCTGCACGGTACCTTTTTTTTAACTTATCTTGCTTTTAATCATTTTAATGTAATTTATTATTTTATTGTGATTATGTGTTGATTATGAGTTGATGCCGTTTACTATTCTAAATATCTGTAATGTCTTTGTTTTATGTAAAGCACTTTGAATTGTCCTGTACATGAAATGTGCTATACAAATAAACTGCCTTGCCTTGCCTTGCCTTTGCTTTAAAATGTGCTTTATAAATAAAGTGGATTGGATTGGTTTCGATAAGGCTCCTCTTGATAATCTAATTTTTTGTTTCTATATTTATTTAAATATATTGTATAACAATCAATCCCGGAGCATGAACCCTGCTCCGGGATTGATTGTTTTGTCTCTTTTGAAGATGGCTGACCCAGCGTCAGTGGCAGCTGAAAGAGGTGTGGATGAGATGTAACAGTTGAGCTGTTACCCTCTCCACCTGAAATCAGAAGATCCACATAACATCAGACCACCTGGCAGACAGAAACTTTAACACTAAAGCCAACCATCTGCCTGCAGAAAAAAAAAAAAAAAAAGAAAAGAAAAAAAAAAGAAGGGGACTCTGTAGTTCAAAACAGAACTATTGCACTAAAAAGTAAACATCTGTTTAGGTTGTTAAAATGAATGTGTTTTTATTAACATAAAGGCTCTTGCACATAAAAGTTTTCATATTTTTCAGTTCATTTGTATTATTTAGAAAAATAACTAAATTAGAGAAATTTGTTAGTCGACTTTGTTGTGTCATTTTCATTATTTATTCATTTATTTTAAAAAAAAGAGGGATGTAATTATAGGATCATACACATATATAAATATGTCTATGGATATGATGATGAGAAGCTTTTATACTGGAGGGCAGTAACATCCTGTATGAGAGGTTTATCATCCGGGTCACACAGCACAGCGCTGCTAGCTCTGCTCCACCTTGTGGGTGCACGTTGTTAAACCGAACCAACGTTTCTTTAATTGTAGAAGAAGCATTAAAGAGTTGAAGTGGTGATAGAAGATCTCGAGGATCTGCTTTACTTCTTTTCAGGTAATTTCTGCAACATTATTTAATGAAAACTTGAAATTACAGCTGGAGACTCCGACGTATCTGGATACTGACTGTTGTTGGTTTCAGTCCGCTAAGGAGACCAGCTCGCTGGGGAGAAACGACGGAGCGGAAGGAGGATCGAACAAAGACTCGTTATCGAGGGATCCTCTTCGGGAAGGAAGGTGAGAATTTTCATACCCTGGTGTGATGTGTTTGGTTCAAACGGTGATATTCCTGGGAACTGTGTGGTTGTGATGTTGGGGGCTTAGTGAGGTGAAGTTGTAGGTGCGGCGGAGTGGTGGCTCTGTGGGGTTGATGTGGTTTTGCGGCGGCGCCGAGATCCAAAAACGGCAAACGGTTGCCGTTTCATTAACGGTCTGTCTCTGCTCTAAAACTGCTGAAGCCACTTCCTACCGACAATCCCCGACCCCTTAGCGGTTTGCCACTGTAGGCTGGTGGCGGACCTTTCACATTAGTGCCAACCACCCGTGTTTACAACATAAAATGTGTAAGTTTGCACATATATTAACCTGCACTGTTAACTGGAAATAGAGGCGGTAAATGAAACAATGTTTATTAAATCAAAATGATCTCTTGTGCTGGTTTGTGATGTAATTAGGAAACGTGATAGTAAATAATAACAAAGGTGTCATTACAAAAGTTCTGTTTAATGTTGCTTCAGCAGCAGAGTCTAGCCGCTCAGCTGGGCTGTTTAATCGATTTGCGATTAAATGATCAACAAACTGAATTACATATAGTTAATATATTTTAATTGATGAATGAATAAAAGGAAGGAAACAGCTATTGCCAGTGAACAATAGTAAATGCAGTTCTCTTCCAGCAACTTATACCTCATTAGTTTAATATTATGTCAAATCAAATGAGCTCCAACAGAAATATTAACATCCACAGGCTGCAAAATGCATGTAAGCAGAAAATAAATATAAGTAAGGGATAATGCCCGACGAGGTGGCCATTATCATAAAGTAATGGACAACGTAGAGGCGTGAACCGTCCCCGGCGAAATCCATTAAGAAAGAAAAAATATTAAATAAATTATTAATGCGTTAATGTTGTTTTTACCAGTAAAATTGTAAGTTTTTCACAAAAAAGCGATTGAGTGGACTATTTCGTTGTGATGCGTTGCCAAGGTAACCGGCTCTGACACAGAATCTGCAGCTTGGTGAGCAGTTATGTTACACAAACATTTCAGAGGGCGGGTGCAGCTCTTACAGCTTGCGTGTGTCCAGAGGATGATGCGACACGTTATTTCAAACAGTCAAAGTCCACAGACAACAATAAGTCTATTTTACAGGAACTTCTTTCATAGGTGTCCATTATCACTTTAATGGACACCTTCCAGCCAATCAGAATCGAGTATTCACCCAGACCATGGTACAATAGGCAACAACTCACTATAACCAAAATTTAAAAAATTCTACAAGAGTTTTTTGCGAAAATGACAGTAATGAATTATTTTATCCTTCCTGATCAGCTCAGCTGCAGCTTATTGCACCAAAATATAAGCAGAAGTTCCTAAAATGTGGCACAATCTGTCTTTGGACGTCCGTCAGGACATTTCATTGTCCACTGTCAACTTATGTAAAACTAGGGCTGCACGATTATGACCAAAATAATAATCATAATTATTTTGATCAATATTGTAATCACGATTATTAATCACGATCATTCACAGTGTTTGGAAAAACATGCATTTTTATTGCAACAATTATTAACAAACTATGTGGCAACTATTTTTAGTGAAAATTTAAACTTTAAATTAGAATAGATGATAAAAAATGCAAAAAAATACATTTACAATAAATTTTTTGAGAAGTTAATGTAAATTATGCGGCTACAAAAGATTCTAAATTAAGAGCCGTTCAGGAGCCAAAAGAGCCGGCTCTCTGACAGAGCCGAACATTCCATCACTCGTATATATAGTTGTAATGGATGCTACCGTAGAGAGGGATGTTGTGAGAAAGGCTGTTTCAGCCTGGTCATGAAACAGAGGCGATCATCTCCTGCTCTGAATGCAACTGCGTGAGGAACAAACCTCTTCTGAGAGCTTTTGGATGGGGGAGGGGTCTGCACACCACCCCCTCATTGAAGAGTAAATTATACGCTCTTTCACGGCAATCTCCAATATCACCAGAAAAAAAAGCTAGATTTGTCGCTAGTCGCTTTTTTGAGAAAAAAAATCGCTAGAGGCGAGTGAAAACTCGCTACATATAGCGTGTGTGCATATAAGAACACTGTAAATAAAATGAAAACCACGTTACTGGAAAGCATGTTACTCTTTCATATGAAAATCCTCCTGGATTTTAAAATATATATTTATGGTTAATGTCCTGGATTTTTTCTCCACTTGCTTGTCTTTCAGATAAACACTGCTGCTCCAACTGACAACTGAGTCACTATTAAGAGCTCAGTTTTTAGCACATTTTTCTTATTAAAACGCTGCCAGTATTTCTGATGTACCAGCCTTTTATAGATATTTGTTTTAATTTATATTTTTTTCATTTTAGTTTTTTATGCAGTTTTTTTCCGTTTTTATAGACGTTACTGTAAAGCACGTGATTTCTTTAATCTGCAAAAACTGCCATAGAAAAACTGTTACTTATTTACTTACAGTGTAAACAGGCTATTGGAACTGTTTAAACAGTTCCACTCCTCTTCTCCTACCAAGTCCAGTAATAGAGTGAAAATATGAGAATGTTTAATGGTCTAATCGTGCCAGGAGAGGGCGCCTCTCCTGGCATATGAAGGTGTGACAATGTGAAGTATGACATTAAAAAGGGCTTTCGTGTACTGGGGTTGTGTACACCAGGTTGTGGTCTGACTGTACCAAAGGAAGGGCGGTGTATGATTCCTTGGTTGGTATATATTAAGTCGAGCATGCTGTTCTTCCTGGTGGGGCTCGTGAGAACCTGGTGAAAAGAAACTAGGGTGGAGTCCATGGTGACATTGTTGAAATCTCCATAAATTATTATGAGGCCATATGATGACGTTGTATATCCTTTAAAGGTCCCATATTATACACTTTATTCCCAATCTGAGACCATTCATTAATATCTAAATGAAATATTTCCGCCATGGTATGGACAAATCGACCCTCAGTTTGAGTGCAGCGGCTTCTCTTCACCTCCCTCTTTTTAGCAGCTTCAGAAATGTGCCGTTTATGGTGGGCGGAACCCTGGTGGAGCAGCTCAGCTGTTGGCTCCGCCCATCGCATCGCCCGTCATGAGGTGATTGACAGGTTAGGCCTTAGCGGTTACTAGACGCTGATTACAGCGTAGTGAAGGATAAACAAACGCCGGAACACCGGAACCCATTCCTGAAGAAGTTCGAGCAAGAAGACTAACAGGACGTTAGTGAAAGGTTAGTGTGACTTTTACTCGTCCAGCCAGTAAAATTTCAGCCATTCCATTAGTCCCTGTCTTGAATTTTTTCCCCCTCTTTTGTAACTATGTTCATGGATGATGCCCGTTCATGCCGCTCTCGTGAACAGCAGCGTTATGGCAACTGGTAGAGACGCTGTCGTTCTCCCTTACCAGTTTGAGCCAGAGTCGGACCCAGAAGGAGAGATATCTGAGGGGAGTGGTTATTGTCCCTTATGACGTCATAACGTACACGCTTTCAAACAAGCTCATTTCAGCGCTTACTTCCCTAGAGGTGGAGCAGGGGGGAGAGAGAGCGCCTGAAAGAGTTTCACACTTACGGGTCTCCTACACATGCGGGGGGACCAGTATGACTGTTCCAAAACCATTAAAAAGTGAATTTTGCATAATATGGGACCTTTAACATGCAGCTGCTTTCGCCCTTGGAGGATGGATGCTATGTACATGGCCAGGGTTACACCAGTGGTTGTTGACAGTCCTAACCTTGGGCAATATTTGAATTTGAATTGTTCTGTTTCGATTCCGGTTCCTAACGAACTGTAACTGACAACTAATGAAAACCCCAAATTCAATATTCCAGAACATTAGAATATTACTTAAGACCGCTACAAAAACAGGATTTCTAGAAATGTTGTCCAACTGAAAAGTATGAACATGAAAAGTATGAGCATGTACAGCACTCAGTTGGGGCTCCTTTTGCCTGAATTACTGCAGCAAGCGGCCAGCCAAAAAAAATAAAAAATTAACGCATTAACGTGCCCAGCCCTAATACATATATTTTTTTTTCTTCCTGCCTCTGTCCCCTTCCAACACTTTGCTGCTTCGCTCTCCCCTCTGTGTGCATTTTTCTGCCAATGTTCTTATTTTTCTATTCAAGAAATTTATGAGCAACGGCTCCTGGATACTCACTAATCACTGGAACTGTATTTAGTGGTAGATTTGGTTGGATACTTCTATTTTTTAAGACTCTTAAAAATCCTATCAGTGTCATGTCAGCATGGCCTACAAATAGCAGAAGCCTTATCTACAGCAACTCAGGAGCTAAAGCTAACTAGCTGCAAGATGTCTGTACAGATGACTATTACAATCTTCTACACAAGGTCAACATGATGGAAACAAAGATTCAATGGCTCGAGGTGAATGTGGAAGTAAGTGGATTGTGTAGAAATGAAACAGCTTTGCCTTTAATAAAAAACAGCGGCAAGATCTTGCTAACTCACAGCTAATTAGCATAAACTTAGCTGGAAAAAAAGAGGACAATGTACAAGGTAATAACTCTTTCACTGATAATCCTCCCTGGAATGCTCTTGGTACAAAGCCAAAGAGTAAATCATCTCACAGGGAAATGGGAGGACGAGTGACAGGCAGAGCCCAGTTTGCTGAGATTAGCAACGCGACCAAATACATCCTCATCCCTCTCCGTAGCAAGACACAGACATGGCCAATTGTCAAAATGAAAACTAACAAATCCTCTCCACAACAACCAGACATACACCTACAGAACAGGTTTGCACCACTGCTGCAGGATTTTTGATCTACATCTGATGATCGGAATGAAATCTCCCTACACACCTAGGTTAGACCAAAAAACAACTCAGAAAGTAAAAGGCGACAAGAAAAGCAAACAAAGCAAACTCTGATTTTTGTATGTACCACACATCCAGTTCATTTCATAGACAACTTCAGCTTCTTCTGAGACCACAGGCACTTTTTTTTTTTTTACCATTTTCCCCATAATCAAGCAGCCCTAGAGCTGGTCACTATTGCAACCAAACTAGCCCCAGTATGTTTTTGTCCCCCATAAACCCCCCCACCAGAGCGGCTAAAGGGAGGGCACCCAGCCCCTCCTGTACCACCATGCCAGCTTAATGTTTCGGATGTGATGTATGGAGGGTCCAGGCTGTATGGATAATGGCAGTCATGATCATGGATCCCTGTTTATTTTGAAGGTTAAAAAATATCTGTACTGTTTGGAAACAGGAGAAAAGTAGCTCTGTCAGAACACAGAGAGCTGCTTTCTAAAAGGTTTCTAAGTAGAGTTAACATACCCTGTGAGCCACATTGAGCCCCCAAACATAAGGTAAACAATTCTAAACCCATCAGCTTAGCTTTATTAAATGTTAGGTTATTAGCAGGGAAAACATTGTTAATTGTTATAGTTTTATAACTGAGCACAACCTTGATTTTATGTTTTTAACTGAAACTTGGTTAAACTAAAATAACAGTGCAGCCACTCATAGACTGAACAGGAGAGGAGGGGGAGTTGCAGTGTCAGCAGTTATCTTTTGGAAATTTTACTTTTGAATATGTGGCCCTTCAGCTGAAAGCCAATTTCAGATTAATATATATTTTTTTTAGGGATGCACGATATATCGGCATTTATATCGGTATCGGCCGATGTTAGTCATTTTTTAACATATCGGTATCGGTCCGATAAGCAAAACTGGGCCGATATTAACAGCCGATATTTATTTTCGTATAATTGCTGATTATGTACGTGTGTTGGAAGGTTTGGCCATGCAGCCATGTTTGGACATGTGACAATGATGCAGCACTACATTGTGGGATGTAACTGAAGCAAGAAGCAATTTCAGCTGTGTGGTAATTTTTCATGGTGTAAAAAGAAGGTACTCGAAAAACAGTATGCAGTATCCGCAAAGTCCAAATAATGCGAGGAGGATGCCGTGTGAACTCGTTCAGCACCACAAATTTGATATGTCATCTGAAAAACTGCCATCCAGAACTTCACAAACAATGGTGGGAAGCCAACACTGTAATGTTTGCTTTATTTTCACTTTGTACAGAATTTGATAATCTTAAACCTTTTAAAACAAAATATATTTATCGACATTGGTAAATATCGGTTATCGGCCATAAAAACAATATTGATATCGGTATCGGCCAAAATTTTCATATCGGTGCATCCCTATTTTTTTTTTTATTTCTACTGGCCACCAGGATATTGTGCAGCATTTTATGATGAGTTTAGTGAACTGCTGGCTACAATCTGTGTAGAGTTTGACTGTGTAATTATTAGGGCTGTAAAGTCAAAGTCGACTGGTCGACTGTTTGGTTGATATGTTTTGAGTCAACCACAATTCTGATTGGTCGATTTTATGACGTGTTAATTTCATGCAGGGAGGGGGAGATCGAAGGATGTCCACGCTACTCAGAGTCTGGTGGTTTGTTGAATATTTAGAGGTTTTTTTGTTTTAGCGTTTGATCCTGGTGAGTCCTTCAACCATGTCAAAGACTTCGGCAGTGTGGCAGCATTTTATCAAAATAGATGGAGGGAAAAAGGTCGAGTGCAAAATTTGCAAACAGTTTGCATATCACAGCTCGACGACGAACATGGCGTATCATCTAAAAACGGTGGAATATATTAAAGGCAATTAACATAATATATTCCACATATTTCAATATTTTAGTCTAATAATCGTTTATTTGTCTTATAACTGCAGGCGCACCCGCCTGCAACAACGGCATCATCCCTCAGATACACTCAGACCACACTGGATGTAAGGTCTCCGCTTTCATCCAAACGCAAAAATGATATCACAGAGGGAATTGTCAATTTTATTGCTCAGGATATGAGGCCCGTTGGTGTCGTGGAAGGCCAAGGTTTTAAGAACCTGTTAAAAGTTTTGGAACCTGGATATTCCGTGCCAGCGCGCATGACAATCATGAACACGCTAAATGCAAAATACCAGGGACTCAAAGAGAAAGTTTCTCAGTTAATACAACACAGCGAAGCACTGAGCTTAACCACGGACATGTGGACGTCTCTTCGAATGGAGTCCTATATGACAGTGACTGCCCATTTCATTAGTGAAGACTGGAAGGCAAAGAGCCTTGTGCTTGAGACAAAACAAATGGAAGAGGCGCACACTGGAAGAAACATCGCTGCCCGACTGTCTGAAGTTGCTGATACCTTTAAAATTCCAGCAGAAAAGAGAGTGTCTGTCGTATGTGACAACGCGGCTAATATGGCACTCTGTGTGCAAACACTAAAAGAGTCACATGAATGGTTGGAGATGCAGGGCGTCAGATGCGCCGGCCATACTTTGCAGCTCTGCGTTAACGCTGCGCTTAAACAAGAGCCGATTAGTCGCGCCGTGGCTGCAGCCCGTCACCTTGTAGCGCATTTTAAAAAGGGACACAAAGCAAAAACTGGGTTAAAACAAAAGCAGGAGCAGCAAAATGTCCCTCAGCATGAACTTATCCAGGATGTGTCCACTCGTTGGAACTCAACATTTTCAATGTTGGACCGACTGCTGGAGCAACGCTGGCCTATTACAGCAGTGCTGTCCGACCCAACATTTACAAAAAAGAGTGACAGCAGTACACTGGATCTTACTACAGCACACTGGAATGCGATAGAGGACATTAAAAATGTGCTGAAACCCATGACAACCCTGACGGAGCTGCTGTCTGAAGAGGACAACGCGTCCCTGTCTGCAACCGTACCCATGCTGGCAAACTTAAAGAAACGTCACCTGACCATCACAGATAATGACAGTCCCATTACCAAAAAAATGAAAAGCAAGCTGGTCGAAGAAATTGACAGTAGGTGGGAGTTTGAAACCCGAATGATAAATGTCTACATTACAGCTGCAGTCGTAGACCCTCGTTTTAAGCAGCTGTCTTTTCTGGATGATGTCAAACGAGACGAGGCCTATATCGAAGTTGCCCAGCTGGCAGAGCGACTGAGTGCACGCAGCGCAGCCACGGCTGAGCCCGGAGGTGAGGAGCAGCGTGAGTCAAAAAAACAGAAAACCGACAAAGAGAAGGAGATTGCGATGCTGTTGTGCGGAGATGAGGAGGAAGTTTCAGAACCAGGTGGGAGAAGCGTAGAAGAGATGAAACATTATCTTCAGGACAAAACTAAAGTTGACTCTGGACCATTGGGGTGGTGGGAAAAAAACCAAGACAGATACCCGAGCTTGGCCCAAGTAGCAAAGCGACTGCTCTGTATCCCTGCGACATCCACGCCTTCTGAACGCATTTTCTCAAAGGCAGGATTTATTGTGAACAAATCAAGAAGCTGTCTTCTTCCAAAGAACGTGGATATACTTGTGTTTCTCGCACACAACACTAACAAGTGTGAATAGTTTGTAGAAAGAGGACACTGATTGTACTCTGAGTGAGTAGCCATTTGTTTTTTATTGTATGCAGTGCACATTACTTCGTTTCAGATATCAGTGGCATTTCATTGTTGTGCACTTTTGTTTGAAGAAATACTTGTGGATTTAGGCATTTCATTTATTTAAATTTTTTTTTTCTTCTGAGTGAGCCCTCCTTGTGGCATGCACTTTATTTTGTTTCAGTTTATTGCTGCTAAAGAACGAATTTTTATGGTTCCCTTTTATTATTGTGCACATTTATTTCTATTTACTGGAATTAGCTTTTTTTTTTTCTCTCTTTTTGCTTTTACCTTAATCCGTGCCCACAGGCTGTACTTCGACCCTAGATCTGGGATGTTTAATAAAGATAATGTTCCCCGAATCGCCTCTTGTGTATAATTGCCCCCCCCCCCCCCCCCCAACGCCCGAGTCGATTTTTAGTTGAATTTTCAGGGCTTCAGTCGACCAACAATTTCTTTGGTTGATTACAGCCCTAGTAATTATTGTTGGTGATTTTAGAATGGGGTTCAGTCAATGACCTTGTCACTAGTTTTAATGCTAAAATGTTAAATATTGTGGATGCCATTGCTCCTATTTGGCATCTCTGGTGAATGAATGTGGATGAATGTTCAGTGATGGTCGGAGAGGCCGTAGGCACGGATTGGCAGCCACGTTTCAGTCAGTCTGCCCCAGGGCAGCTGTGGCTACACAAGTAGCTTACCATCACCAGGTATGAGTGAGGAGTGGATGAATAATGGATACAATGTAAAGCGCTTTAAGTTGTTTGAAAAAGCGCTATATAAATCTTAATTCATCATTAAGGTGAAGGTTGTCTCTTGAAAGAAAAAGTCTCCATGGAGAAATTCTACACTGGTAAAAAATGGAAAGGGAGAGCTTCGAAAAGACGAGCGCAGATGGAGATAAACAAATGTACAGGTTCATTATTATTATTATTATTTTATTATTATTATTATTATTATTATATAAAGAGAAACTTCACTCTTAGAATTTACAACTGAGGAATGCAAGGAAGTCCTATTTCTCTGCCATTATTAGCAAAAAATTTTATATGCTCGGGTTTTATTTGCTATTGTCGACATGACAACAAACCCTCCTGTGTCAGAAGCACCTGAACTTTATTCCACCAAGGCCTGCAATGAGTTTGCCAAATTCTTCACAGAAAAAATCCCTCACTCTCGACGGACCACTGTATACCAAACCCAAGGGTAAAGACAAAAGAATTTCCCAGTTTAATTTTTTATCTTCCAAAATATGCCATAAAGCGCTTCCAGAGATTCTTCATGAGCTGGAAAATGGCTAAAATAAGCAAAGCAATGTTGACCAGTGTTATGATCATCTGATACTTGTTGTATAGGGAGATGGATAAATATGGTTCAATTAAAAAACATGTTCAGACGAAATGTCATCGAACACTGAGCTACACTAAGTGAATTATGGACTCATTTGCGTTCTGCAAAAAAAAAAAAAAAGTTTCTTAAATGTAAGGAAACATAAAAGGGATATTTAAGAGAAATTTCAGCAATGTCAATTTTGACAGAAGGCTTAGGCTCTTTAAGAGACACTTCGCAAGAGGACAAGCACTTCATCTAGAACAGGGCTACTCAATTTGGTCCTATGATGGCTGCAATCCAGCAGGTTTTCCATGTATCCCGGTACCAAAGAAATCTTTAACACTAGAACTATATATATATATATATATATATATATATGTGTATATATATATATATATATATGTATATGTGTATAATCGAATGAATTCATGAAATTAGTGATGATACCCAACCAACGTAATAAGGTTTTCTTTGTTACTAGGTATTCTCTGCAACAATACTTAATATTTTATACTCCACTGCTTTACTTGTTGACTGATTTGTTGTGCGTAATTAGAGGTGGGCGATATATATAGCCTACGATAATTTCGTACATGTTGCTTTGACGATGTGCAAACTTACATTATTCAGTATTAATACTGTCTTGGGGCAAAAACCGGATGGTACTTAGATGGTAAAAGGAGAGAAAGTCCTCATGCATGCATGCCTTATCCAGCAGACAGGATTTAGTCTCGTGACTCGGCGAAGCCAATCAGCGGGACGGATTCAGTCTCAACTCGGAACCAAAAATACAACAGTTTTGTCTTATGTGGAGAAAATATGCAAGACAATTCTGTCTCAGCGGATGATTTAATAGCGAGACGTGGGTCCACGTCAATAGCCTGGAAATGGTTTGGTTTTGACAAGGTTGATTATGCTAATTAGTGACTTCTAGTGACTTTTAGGACAGCCAATAGCTACTTTTCTTACTGAGGAGTTGGGAACAGTGGCTGGAGAGGAGTATCAGTCCTTGAAGCTGTTTATTGCCAGGAACTACATGGACCATGTCTCATGGGGGATGATGGTGACAAAGTTACCATTCTGCTTTGACTACAAAGTCGAAATCTGATTTGACAAGTTCTATGTCTACTTGTTTTGTATTAGTGCGGCCAGTAAGATGTGTGTTTTTTTTTTTTGTTGTTGTGTCAACTGCGCAAAAAAAAAAAAAAAAAAGTGAATTGTAAACATTGTAATTTCTGAAATTATTCAAGTATTTATCACTAATACAGTGAAAATGAGAGGAAATGTGAATATTTGCTATGCAAGGCGATTTCAGTGTCCGCCCATACATTTTCTGCTGGCACTGCTAAAAATTTAAGTTAGGGGCCACTGTGGTCCTCGTAAAAAAGGTAGTCTGGAGCCCTGCATTCAGCACAGGTGGAAATGCTGTAACCTGCCACAGGGCTTCACTCAAGTCCGATGCTGTGGACAGACTGGTGTTTTTGGCTCGTAACTTGAAGTAAACAACAGTACTTGGCCTACAAGTTCTAGCCAAATTTCTTTGACATTGTTTAGATATTTTAAATCAAATAAACTGCTAGGTTTACATTTTGATGTCATATTGATTTAATATTTTACAAATTTTTTATTTATTTTTGTTCAAAAACTTAAGTATGATTTTACTGAGCAAACCTTATTTAGCATATTTTCCTGTGATTTTAAGTACAACCTGGCCATAAAATATTGTTGGACAGTGTTTTGCAGAATGCCATAATATGTTTGTGTGCATGTTTTGCACATGATGTATGAAGCACTTTAAAAATAAAAAAGCTATTGTTCTTAATTGCTGTTTCTTTCCATAGATGTCCTGGCAAGCAATTAGATTGACAGCATTATATATATATATATATATATATATATATTTAAAAAATCATTTTAAAGGATATTATCAGATTATTGTTATTGGAAAACAAAAAAATAATCGATTTTTTTTTTTTTTGCCTCTATCACCCAGCCCTATGCGTTATGAGGTGGGAATATTCTAAAATCTAGTTTTCTTTCTTTTTATTTCAGTGTTCCCTGCAGACTTGCAGCAGCTGTTGCTGACTACAGAGGAGGTTTCTTGGATTCTGAACAAGCAGGACCCAGAGGAACTATGACCCAGTCAGGATGGACAGCATCTGATGATAGACTGGTGACACTCGCCACCAGCCCACCAATGATTATGGCTCCTGTGAAGACTGAAGATGATGAAAAAGAACTTCAGCCTTGGTCATATTCAGCCCACCTTCATCAAACCCAAACTGAAGGTAACACAGAGGTAGAGGCTCCAACCAACAACCCAGATAAACAGATCAAATCAGAAACAGATGGAGAGGACTGTGGAGGACCAGAAATAAGCAGTGACCCAGACCTGAACAGTCATTTACAACAACACTGTGACATAAAGCCTTCAGGCTCTTCTGAGATAAAATATTTGTCACATTTTGGACCTGAAATGAAAGATGAAGATAAAAGCTGGAATGACAACATCGCACATGGGTCAGGTATAAACAATGATGTGGAATGTAACACTGCCAAAACCTCCCTCAGCTGCTCTGACTGTGGTGAAGAGTTTTACTCTCAACGATCTCTCCAGAGACACTTAACCAAAAAGTCTTTGAGCTGCTTGAATAGTAAGAAACATTTTAGGGTGACACAAAGTAAAAATAACCAGAAAAGAGTCAACACAGGAAAGAAAACAGTTCGATGTGATGTTTGTGGTAAAATCTTTAGTCATAGGTTAAATCTTAACAAACACATGAAAATCCACACGGGTGGGAAACCATATGGCTGTGATGAATGTGGACATACATTTAGTCGAAAGGCAAACTTGAACCAACACATGAGAGTTCACACAGGAGAGAAACCATTCAGCTGTGATGAATGTGGACATAGATTTAATCAAAAGGCAGGCTTAAACCAACACATAAGAATCCACACAGGAGACAAACCATTCAGCTGTGATGAATGTGGACAAAGATTTAGTCAAAAGACATACTTAAACCAACACATAAGAATCCACACAGGAGACAAACCATTCAGCTGTGATGAATGTGGACAAAGATTTAGTCAAAAGACACACTTAAGCATACACATGAGAATCCACACAGGAGACAAGCCATACAGGTGTGATGAATGTGGACGAAGATTTAGTCACAAGACAAGCTTAAACCAACACGTAAAAATCCACACAGGTAACAAACCATTCAACTGGGATGAATGTGGACAAAGAGTTAGTCACAAGACAAGCTTAGACCACCATGTAAAAATCCACACAGGAGACAAACCATTCAGCTGTGATGAGTGTGGACATAGCTTTAGGCAAAAGACTAAATTAAATGAACACATGAGAACCCACACAGGAGAGAGGCCATTCGGCTGTACTGAATGTGGACAAAAATTCAGTCGAAAGACAACCTTGAATCTACACATGAGAATCCACACAGGAGACAAACCATTCAGCTGTGATGAATGTGGACATGCATTTAATCAGAAGACAAACCTAAACCAACACATGAGAATTCACACAGGAGAAAAGCCATTCAGCTGTGATGAATGTGGACAAAGATTTACTCACAAGACGGGCTTAAACCAGCACATGAGAATCCACACAGGAGACAGACCATTCATTTGTGATGACTGTGGACATAGATTCAGTCAAAAGACAAAATTAAACCAACACATGAGAATCCACACAGGAGAGAAGCCATTCCGCTGTGATGAATGTGGACAAAAATTTAGTCGAAAGGCACACTTAAACCTACACATGAGAATCCACACAGGAGACAGGCCATTCAGCTGTGATGAATGTGGACAAAGATTTAGTCGAAAGGCACACTTAAACCAACACCTGAGAACCCACACAGGAGAAAAACCATTCAGCTGTGATGAATGTGGACAAAGATTTAGTCATAAGACAAACTTAAACCAACACATGAGAACCCACACAGGAGAAAAACCATTCAGCTGTGATGAATGTGGACAGAGATTTAGTTATAAGACAAACTTAAACCAACATGTGAGAATCCACACAGGAGACAAACCATTCACCTGTGAGGTTTGTGGGGAAGCTTTTATGTGGCTTCCCACTTTAAAAGGACACATGCATGTCCACACAAAATAGAAGAGGCACAGTTGCAGGATTTTGTTGCAAACTTGAAAACAATGTGTTGTTTGCAGTGCAGATATGTGCTGGTTAGAAGAACTTCAGGGGACAGTCCATGGGAATTGCTCAAGAAAGGAAACTTGTTTAATAAAATAAGCTCAGCCTTATTTAACCCAGGTTCTTTAAAGACCGACTTGAACAAAGGCCTCCTACAATCTGTCTTTCTGATCTGTCTGATTCTCCAAGTGTTGGCCTCACACATCATTAGGGATTGACCGATATGAATTTTTAAGGCCGTTACCATTTTTTTTTATCAGCCTTAGCTGATAACTGATACAAGGAGTGTCCAGTTCACGGTCTGCACACTTTGAAGTGCGAATTTGTTGGCTACAGATGTCATCATGGTGTGCGAAGCGCTGTCCCAATTAACAGAACTTGAAGTACCCTCCAAATCCACCTTTCAAATCCGCACTTTGTTTGGCCTCAAATGAAGGCCACCGGTGATGCATCCTTCATGGCCTCTTTTTTTCCAGAATTGATTGCGCACCAGACGGTGCCAAATCAGCAACCGAGCTCAGAACAGTACGTTTTAGGTTTCAATAAAGTTTTGTTTAAAAAGTGTTTTTTCTTTTAACTACACTTTAGTAGAAACATTACAAAACTAAGCACATTTAAAACATGTTTGTTAAATTGTGACATTAAAATTCTGTAATATTTGATATTCATGGAACTTTAGGGGGATAATGGAGTGTGTACCCGCTGGAAAACAGCAGAGTCTCAGACTGTGTATTTTTTATTTATTTATTTTTTCCTGTCGGTGTTACCGGTTGAAGTTAACGTTCACTTAAGTGTCCTCTGTGTAATTTCAGAGGTTTAGGTGATTCAACGCCCTATCTTGTTGTTATGGGAAATTCTTGTTGGCTAGGTAGGCTGTCCCATTTAACGAACGTTAAGCAGACTTCGAAGTGAGTAGACTACGGCGGACACTTTGTATCCTACGTAGTCTGCGCACTTCGAAGTGTGCAGACCCTGAATTGGTTCACACCTACAGCCTTCAATATTTGGAGTCAACACTTCATTAGCTGTTTTTGTTGTTTGCTGTTTAATTTAGAAAATTAGTTAAGATGAAGGGGTTAGTGTAGGGGTCTGCAACATTTAAAATCCAAAGAGCCATTTTTCCTCAAGGCCATTTAAATAAAACTTGTTTCGAGCCGCAAAGGTTAGGAGATTGTTCTAGAAAAGGCAACTTATAATTTTTGATAAATATCTACTATAGGAATTTTGTTGCCATTGTTGAAGAATCACATTTTTATTTCTGTTTTTAAGTTTTAAAATAAAGAAAAACATAAAACATTAGCAAAAAGAAAGACCAACTTTCTTCTATGGAATGTAAATATTTGTGGAAAATGATTTAAAAACATTTCTTTCAAACCTAATGACAAGAAAAATAGGTAAATGGTAGGGCCTACTTTTAGTATCATTATGTTCAAATTCAATGCTACTACAAAACACTACTTGTAATCTCTCTCAGCCCCCCACACCTTCAGAAGTCCGACCACGGCAAGTTTTGGGTGCTCTAAGACATTGGGCCAGGGCTGCTGGTGGGCATTTGAGTCAGCACTGTGTTGACACCCCACACAAGTCGAGTCGGTTCATCATATCTGATTTGAATTGTCAAGTTCTATTTCTACTTGTTTTGTATTCGTGCGGCCAGTAAGATGTTTTTTTTTTTAAATGTGTCAACTGCGGCACAAAAAAATGTGAATTGTGAACGTTGTAATTTCTGAATTTATTAATCAAGTTTTTATTACTAATACAGAAAAATGAGAGGAAATGTGAGTGTTTTGCTCACTGTGCTCCTCGTATAAAAAGTTAGTCTGGAGCCCCGCTATGTAATGGAGAGAAAACGGTTGAGTACGGGAAGAGATGAGTTTATAAAAGAGAATGCCCAAAGCGTGAGATCTTTTTATCTTTAATCTTTTTATCTTTTTCCAGCCCTCACTTTCTGAAAGGTGTACAGTCTTGTTAAGAAGTTACCAGTATATGTCAGAATTGCTTTTGCTTGTATCTTGCTTCATATTTTTCAATAAAAGATCTCAGAATTTTCTGAGGAAAAATCTGACTCACTGTCACTTGATTCCTGACTCATCGTTATAAAGGGTAAGATAGGAATGTAGATAGCCGAGGCCGATGCCAATATTTGACAGAAAGAAATTCTGATTACCAGTTAATTGGCCAATTAATTAAAAAATATGTAGGAATAAAATAAATGTTCTTTTTGAAATGCATTATTATAGCTACCAGTTGTACTAATGAATTTATCTTTAGATTTAGACCATTGGTGTATTCTATATGTAAGCAATGTTATAAGTGAAGTCAAATTGGCAAAACATTATTTTTTGCAGCCCTTTCACGTTAAGTTATGACTTAGATGAACCAAAATAAATACCAGAGACACTTTTTCTGATGTAAAAACATGTCATCTTTAACCGACTTGCACGTAAACATATGATGGTCACAAATAGTCTGGCACTTATGTTACTCCCCAACAGTAAATTGCTGTTACAACCTGACTCACATAGTATTTTCTGACAAAGTAAAACTAAGAGTAACATGACGTGACAGTTGCTGAAGAGTAATTTTAATCATTTTTACTATTCCCCCTCCTCTCTGCGTTCACATTGCTCATCCTCAACACGCAGCTGATGAATATTTGTTCTATGCTCTCAAACATTTTGTACACTTAACGTTATTTCTGCAGTTACTGGCTTTTAAGCTGTCAGCTAATTCTATGCTAGGCTGGCATAACAATGATGTTATTGCTAACAAATGGACAAACTGAAGCTAGATTTTGCACAACTTTAGCAACGTAATTAAAAGCATGACTGACGCAACGAAGCACTATCATGACATGTGACAGTTCAACTAAAGCTATGTATGTATGTATGTATGTATGTATGTATGTATGTATGTATATATATATATATATAAATGCAGATATAGGCCAGACAAAAGATTATTGTGTTATCTTTGGGATGGGGAAAAAAAAGTCTTTATCACTGTCAGTAGGAGTGTAAAGAAACCTGATCATGTAACTTGGTGGGCTTCTTATTTATGTATCATCATGACTGATCAGCAGGATTCCTTTGATTGTTGCTGCGCGTCTTCAACATCTTCATCCTGATGAGACACAGACACAAAACTCCAATTTAGTTGAAAAATTCTTTTCACAAAAGGGTTTTCTTATAACTGAATTCGTATCAATTCAAATTTAACCACTTTGATCCCAGTTTTGATCATGTACCACTAGGAGCTTTATTGAAAAATACACCAATTAAATATTTAAAAAAGAAATTGGCTTTGACTATCATTAGAATAACCAGCCTGCCCATTTGATTAATTAGTTACACTGATTTTGTAGCATTTTAACTTTTTAAATAATGTTAGATTGACTGAATAAAGTTGCATATTGTTTATAACATGATTTTTAGTTTGAGCTTTAAACTGCAATGAAATTATGAAAGTTTATTATTTTTTCACCATTTGTTTTATTTTTTTTATGATAGGCTTCTTTTTAAATTGATATTATTTAATGAATCTGAATTCATATTTAACCCTTAACATCCCAGTTTTGAACATTTACCCCATTTTTGAAAACCACACTATAATTCCGTATTAAAACAAACTCCATTTCATTGCGATGAGTATCACCAGCCTGCGCATCTGGTTAATAGCTGAAAAGATTGGTTTTGTAGGATCTATACTTTTTTATAATATTGTCTTTTTTATAACGTTTTAATATTGACTGAAAAAAAGTTGTTAACTACAAGATTTGTAGACACTGAAACACACACTTTTCTCCCTATTTTCATGGCTGGGGAACACTCAAAATTATCTTTAAGGCATATGGGTAAATAGAAAATATTAGCTCATTTTGAATCTGATTTTGATTCGTACCTCATTTTTCAATGTTTCACCAATCAAAAATCTGATTCCCAGAATGGCAAAACGAACACTGACAAACAGCAGAAGAAGAGCCAGGATGATCAGCGTGTTGTCCATCGACGTCAGTAAATCCTGGAGGATGATGAGGAAGCACATCAGAGACCAGAGAGGTTCCTAAACTGCTTGTTTTTTTTTATTGAGTTCATTTGAACATAATGACAAAATATAAAAACAGAAAATAGAATTAAACAAACAAACAAAAGAAAAACAAACAAAACAAGAACATATTGAAGTTCGTAAGAAATGGGTGTAAGAAAAATCTTATCTAATCCCAGTAAATTACAACAATTTTTATTCATTATACCATAATCACATTTATTACTGATAACCACTAGGCATTACATCATCTTATAATAGAACACCGATAAAAACAATACTTAGTATATACATCAGTATCACATGTTTGTAATAATAGTAATAATGTAATTATTATTATTGTTATGGGTATTATCTTTATATAATCTGTAAGCTTACAACAATGAAATAAAATTATGGTGTTATGTTATAATTACAGTAAACACAATACTTTATAATACCTTTCTATATTGATTTAAATATGTGGATACTGCCTGTGCTCTTCCCCCAGCGTGTTCCACCACCATCACAATCAGGAGACAGTTTATTTTCACAAGTCTTAACAACAGTTTTCATCTCCAACTCTTTCACCACTGAGAGGAAGACAGAGTTAAGATTATTCCCAATCAGTGTTCCTCACGTGGTGTCTCTTTCTCGATCTGAAATCTTTGCTGCCAGCTGTGGTCTAACATTGATAAAAAGTTATTGTTTAAAGGTCCCATATTATGCAAAATTCACTTTTTAATGGTTTTGGAACAGTCATACTGGTCCCCCCGCATGTGTAGGAGACCCGTAAGTGTGAAACTCTTTCAGGCGCTCTCTCTCCCCCCTGCTCCACCTCTAGGGAAGTAAGCGCTGAATTGAGCGAGTTTGAAAGCCTGTACGTTAAGACGTCATAAGGGACAATAACCACTCCCCACAGAGCGATGGACCCGTCTACCGGCTCTCAAAGCCCGCCCTCTAAAAATCACCTAGCGCCCAGTGTTTATCCTTTTCGGCAACCCTCGTTAGCGGACATGGCTAAGCGACAGAAGCACTGTTCTGTTTGTGGCTGCATAAATGAACACGAAAACGTTTTTTTACTTCCATCCACTGAACCCACGAGGACTGAGTGGATTAATTTTATTTTTGGAGGAAATGTACCCGGAAAACTTCCAAAGGTTTTGCATGTCTGTGGCCAGCATTTCAAAGAGGACTGTTTCCACAACATGGGGGCATGGAAAGCAGGCTTCGCCAACCGTTTGAAGCTGAAGCCAGGTTCAATACCAACTGTCCGTGACACAGCTGGAGAGGTAAGAGCTGGCAGTTATTTTATCGTTTCGGCCTTATTAGTCTGATAGCTTGAAAATATATTAGCACTGTTGTAAATGTAGCCAAGTCACTGTTTCTACTGTTTGTATCCGGTGCCATTGTGCATCAGATTGATGAGCGTAGCTAGCTGTGTTCTCCGTGCGTCACGGTTTGGGTCGGTAATGGGGGCTTCAGGAATGGGTTCCTGTGTTCCGGCGTTTGTTTATCCTTCACTACGCTGTAATCAGCGTCTAGTTACCGCTAAGGCCTAACCTGTCAATCACCTCATGACGGGCGATGCGATGGGCGGAGCCAACAGCTGAGCTGCTCCACCAGGGTTCCGCCCACCATAAACGGCACATTTCTGAAGCTGCTAAAAAGAGGGAGGTGAAGAGAAGCCGCTGCACTCAAACTGAGGGTCGATTTGTCCATACCATGGCGGAAATATTTCATTTAGATATTAATGAATGGTCTCAGATTGGGAATAAAGTGTATAATATGGGACCTTTAAAGAAATGTGCATGGTTACCTGAGCATAGAGGGCCACGTTTCTGCAGCTGTTGTCATTATGATCAACACTGTACGGGAGACGTTCGCAGATCCAGAGCAGAGAAGAATTTCTCCGGTCTATGACATACAGCACGATGCCAGTGATGGCAAAGATCGCACAAACAATGTTCATAAACACACTGAATCCCATCTGAAAGGTGAAGATCCATCCATTAAAACAGTCAAACAGAATTTGATGGTGTTTTGTGTTGGTTTAAGAAAGTGTGGGTAGCACTTTACATTACAGCACTGTAACATGATGGTAATACATATGTAATAAGCAGTGATTACCAAAGTAGTAACCAGGTTATATCCTGGTAATAATAGAGTAGAACTAAAGTTACAGGGGAATGCGGGGCCTGGAATATACAGTAATGAGAGGTAAACTAATTTAACAGTGAAGTAAAACAATTTAGTTGTAGTATGGTAATATTGTAGTAATTATGTGGTAAGTGCCTGGAAATGTCTACAAAAGGTCAATATATATTAATAAAAATATTAAGTTTATTATAGTGACAGAAATGTCATAATAACCTAATGGACAGTTTCTATGTAGTAACCATAAATCAGAGCTGTATAATGTTCAATTACATGTTTCCATTGTATTTCATGGCAATATTACAATAAGCCAAACATCAACAGGTATAACAATAACCTGTAAACAATGTTAGTAGTTTCCATGTAATAACCATGAATCAGGGCTGCAACAAAATCAATTACATGTTTCTGTGTCATTCTATGGTAATATTACATTAAACCAGACATAAACAGGTATAACAGTTACTTGGAAACATTCTCAGTAGTTTCTATGTAATAGCCACAAATCAGGGCTGCAAAATGATAAGTATATTCTGTGGTAATATTACATTAAACCAACATGTGATTGCTGTACAGCCCTGATTCATGGTTATTACATGGAAACTGTCCAGTTATTATTTGGTTATTATATTTCTGTCACTATAATAATATATATATATATATATATTGATATGTTGTAGACATTTTCAGGCAGTTACCACCTAATTACTACAATATTACCATTATGCTACCAAATAGTTTTACTTTAATGTTAAATTTGTTTCCCTTTTGTGTTCCAGAAATGCACATAATATGTCACTGTGCTATTAAACAATTCCAAAACGCAGTTTTAAAGTTAGAAAGTTACGTAGTGCGTCTTTAATAATTAAACAAACAAAAGAAAAACAACTGCAAAGTTAACTCATTGCTGCAGGTTACAGGCCCCTTATTACCCTGTAACTTCAGTTTTAGTTGATACCATCATGTACCCAGTGTTACTTTGGTAATCCCTGGGTGTTACCAGTTATAACATCTGTATTACCATCATGTTACCACACTATTACCTTATCATTACCGTGCTGAAAGGCAAAGTGCTATCCTGAGATTCAAATGCAAAGATTTCACTCACCAAGCAGGATGAAGGGAACTGTCCTGCCAAAACAGACATGATTCCAGTAACGATGAACTGGTGAAAAGGTAGCAGATGCTATGTTAGTGACACAAGTTGGAAAAGAAGTTCAGAGAATAATTTCATGTCAAATGTTCTTGTACAGAAACCAAATTTTTAGCTGGGATTTATAGACTATGCATTTTCCCCATCTCTAGTTTTTCTAAAGAGCAGTGGGCTACCATATTTTTATGTTTGCTTAAGAGTTGGTGGGTTAAGGACCGTGCTTAGGGACCCACAGGGGTGAGCCCAGAATAGTCCTCAACAAAGAAGCAAAAACTCTTGAGGATGAAGCAAGCAGAAAATAAGAACACACCTTGGTGTTAACATCTTGTTGATAATGATTACATTTCGTTTTCTTGATACCATACCAACTTTATTTACTAAGCACTTTAAAACGACCTGAAACAAAGTGCTGTACACAAATAGGTAATTTAGATACAAAGCACAGCGTGCTGAGATATTCCACGTTTTCAGGTCTTTTGGAATGATATTGTTGCTGCAAAAATCCTTTTTTCTGTCTATAAAACAATAGAAAATCTATATAGAAAATCTTTGCAATTTTTCAGGGATGCAACTAAACAAAGAACTAATGTGCCTTTGTGACAGTCCGCTAGTAGCAGAGGGCCAACATATACAATTTAAAGCTAGGTCTTTGCTAAGTTTTCTTATGTGTTAGCGCAACACTGGTTCATCTCTTAAATTAGAAGCCTTTTAATGGTGATTCATAGGTTGGAGTTAAGTGGCTACACAAACGAAAAGACCATACTATCAACTATTGTTCAAGACAACTTAAAAAATTTTAATTGTTTTACATTTAAAGAAATACTAGATCAGCACCTTTTCTCATTACTACATAGTTTAGATGAATACATTATGTTTAAAACATTAACAAGTTTATTTGGTAAATGTAGGCTGTATATTTTTTTTACAATTATCTGGCAACCTCCTAAAATGTTCTTGTGACCCCCAGTTTGAGAACTTAGATAATCTGAACTTAAATTGCCTTTCATAGTTTATTTGCACTTTAACAAACATGTTACAAAGACCTAAGAAAAAAAGCAAAAAAAAAAAAAAAAAAAAAAAAAAAAAACACCAAAACAAATAAAAGTGAGTTAAAGACACCGTAACTAAAAATCAGGAAACAGCTCTTCAATAAAAATATGTTAGACAGAGATAAAGAAAAGATGGACTAAATTGATTTGAGTTTGCAATGTTAATTTAAAAGCTTTTTAGATACTTAATCTTATTCAATACTAATAAAATCCAAACACGCTGTTTAACAAAGGATATACTTTACACTGTATATCATACTAGATTGTTGAAATATTGTAAGAAATATCACTAGAAGGTGGTTAATACATCATCTCACAGCAGAATGCACACGTTGCAGCTAAATCCAACACCTGCTGCACTGTTTTGATTAAAATAGACATGGGAATGTGGAAAATATATTAAATTATGTAACAACATATAGGACAGTACTTTTTTGATTCACACTGTAGCTAGCATATAAAAAATACACATTATATAAACATTCATGAACCCTCTTTAACCAGAAGTTGTAACTTTACGTTGTTATGTACCCTTTTGTCTAGGGGTGTAAAAGGGAAGTAACACACAAGTCAGAGAGAGGAATATACAATAAAACCCAGTTTATTTACAATAAAAGCAAAATACTCTATATACAATAAACAGAAACGGGTCAACCAAAACTATTCCAAAACAAAAGAAAAAGCTAAATCTGACAAACTTAAAGCTCACGTAAAAAAAATACAACATATGACTAAAAATGTCCTTTTAACAGGTATACACGCCCACAGTGGCGGTTAACAAAGAAAATGAAACTCAATTTTACTCAGGTAAACTCAAACTCAAATCAGCTCAGGGGGGATGCCAAAGCCAACACAGACAACAAAGGAAACAAAGAGCCAATATCCTCAGAATTACTACCACAAATGTTAATCAAAACCCACACAGGGTACCAAACAGCTAACAGTTCAGAGATCACACGCAAACTGGCGAACTGTGTTCCAATCGAACAAAACTGCCATGAATGAGGTTTTAAAAAAGTTCGAAGTGCATTTCTTTGAATCAACCTAGAGACATAGAGACAAACTCAGTTTGATTAAATCTGTGTTTTTACAGAACAGTGACTCTTTGTGGTTCATGGTAATTAAAAGTATAAAAGATGTTCAGGCTGCAGGTTTGGTGGTCAGTTCCTCCATCTGTGGTTTGTAGACTTCTGAATCTTAAGAGCTCTAGAAGAGAAAAATCATATTGGAAATCATCATTTAGAAAAGAATATGCACATGTTCAGGAACTGTGATGTTTTCCCTCCTTTTAACCACATCTTTAATGTAATTTTGGGTGAATGTAAACTGAAATTAAATGAAAATGTATTTCTCTAGTCAGAATAACGATAAGTTGATCAACTTAGTCATTTACTTTATGAATGTTTTTGCCTACCTACACTAGTAGTCAATAATTAATCCACCTTATTTACATATTTTCTGGATAATAAAAATGTCTGATGATTTTTAATTGAAAACTTTCCAGATGGCTGCTTTGGGGAATCTGCTATCTGAAACATTTTTACTGCTTGTACCATTTATGGTAGTTGTGAAGGTAAACAAAGCAGACATTTAACAAATTCAATGTTTTTAGGATTTATTTACATGCACAAGGCTCCAGTGACTTCGCTCATTCTACTCTGCACTTCATAACTGATATTTTTGTTTCTCTTTTTAACTCTAGTGTTTTCCTCTTGGGGATCCTCCACATCTGTAGCTCTACCTGCTGATCCTCCACACCAGTCGCTCTACCTGAGAGTAAACAGACCTCTGTCTGCTGGGCTGTTGCCATGGTGACTGCCCTTGTCTGGGTGGCTGGGGCTACTGCACTTCAGCCCTGTGGCCGTAGTGTGGACCCTGACCTGGGTGGTTCCTGTGGTGGCACCCTATGTGGTCATGGGTGGGCTGGTTTCCGGCGTGACTGGATCCCCAAGATACCATTTCTTTACAGCAGCATGACACCAGAAGTTTTCATTTCATTGATATATTATACTTACATTCAGTTAAGAGACAGTAACTAGGGATGGGAGTTAATGTGTGAACAGGATGGGGTGTGGGCGGATGGGGGAGTGTACATGCACTTTGTTTTATGTGTGTGCGATTGTGTGTGAAAGAGACTACTATGATGTGTGTTTTAATTTTTTGGTGTATACGCTGGGCGTGAAGGCTTTTACATTTTGTTTTTAAAATGCATAATTTATTATTTTGTAAAGCACTTTGTGTTGCTTTGTGCATGAAAAGTGCTCTATACAAAAAATTTTTGATTTGACACTTGACATTTACCTTTTTATGAAAAATTAAGATTGTCTCGGCATTTAATCAGAAAAATTTGGTCCGGCATGTTGGCAGCAGACTGACCTCCTTATTTAGCTGGATGTGTTTTATAACATGTAAGTTTTGTTTCTTAATGGCCGAACATATTTTAGTGGTTGAGGTGCTTATTAATATCATCTCCCTTTTTCATGAAAATCCTATTTTTTCCCCCCGATCGTGCACTCTTAGGAGAATTAATATTGAATGTGCGTCATTATTCATTTCTGCCAACAGCTATAATATCTAACATGTGGTGTGAATAGTAATAGTGGATTGTGCACACATGTCTCACATTTCACAACATTTCCTTGATTTTATTCTGGTGTCGCCGTATCTCGTTTCTCTAGATTATGTGCGTTCGCCTGGGTCAGAGTTGCCTTGGAGGTAGGAACATTTTCCCTTCATGTTTGGTTTTGATAAATTGCAAAAGTTGACCATTTTTGGTGCATGCCAATATAGTCAACTTTTGTTCCTACGTAAGCTTGATAAATAAGGCCCCAGGTGCTTCCTCTCTTCAGAGAAAGTGAGTTGTTACTCACCGTTTAAAGTAAAACTTCTGTTGGCAGAGAATAGAAACCTGATTTAGTTCTTATGTTATCAGACACTTAGTTTTAACATAAGCCTACCTGACATGTTTTGACGATAGTCTTCCGTCTTCATCAGAGGTGTCACTGGATGATGTGTGACGTGTCAATCCGACTCATCAGCATGACAGTTTGACATCGCCCAAGCTGACGTACACATCAGCTAATGTTCATTAAGGCAGCTCCGACCCACCAATACAGCTCATCTGAACGACAGGTCGATGCTGCCCCCTACTGATGGCTTTCCGCTAGAGGATGTTGCTCCAGGTGTGGGAAAGCAGGAAACTGTGCTCATGCCAGTTCATGTCTGTGTGGGTTTGCTTTCTGATCTCCACTGCTGCTATGGTCCAGCGCTGTTGTTGATTGTGCTCGTTGCAGATGACTGGCCATTTTCCTGTCCATGATAGGATTTTCCCGTTTGCAGTGTTTTGTTATTTCTGATTTCAGATTTTCCTGTAGGTCCTGTTCTTTTCTTGATCATGTTTGTCTCTTTTCAGTTTCTCTTTGACATTCCTTTTGATGTTCTTTTTTTGCGTCTGTTTAAAGAGTGTCCTTTTCTCCTATGTATGTTTTATTGCATGAATGACATGGTATTTCGTAAATGACATTGCATTTAGGGTGCTGATGTGGTGTTTGTTTGTTGTGCTTTGTTTATTGTGCTTTTTATGCATTCTGTAATGCCTCTGATATGGTAATGTGATCATTCCTTTATTTTCAGTTTTTCCATCTGGTTTGTTTTTATTCAGTTTGTTCTGTTCTATCCAATCCACCTGTTCCCACCCCCTTCTTATTGCACATTGTGTGTACTGACAAATGGTCAGTGTGTTTTGAATATGCTTTTCTTCTTTTCTGTCCTCGTTGTATTACGTTGGTTCGATCCTACAATGTTTTGACTACTGACGATTTGTGGGTGGTGGGATGTTCTGTTCATTGTTGGTTTCCTGTGAATCCTTATTTTTATACTAGCATGGTCTCTGTGTGTGATGTTTATGTCAAATAAGGTGATTCATTTGCAGTTTATTAATAAGTACAGAATGATTTATGGTGTCAAATGCTTTCCTAAAGTCTATGAATATGGCAGTTACATGTTTTCCTCGGTCCAATACATTAATTATTTCTTCCGCTGCTTCCATTTTTGCTAATGATTTTGTACTCTTTGATTTAAATTCATATTGAGTTTGGTTCAGTAATTTATATTTATTTGGTAAGTTTTCTAGTCATTTGTTACAAGGTTTTTCAAGGATTCTTGAAAACTGCAGGAGTGGTCTGTAGTTTATGTGCTGATGTTTGTCCCAGGCTTGAATAAAGGTTGTACTTTAGCTATTTTCATTTTCTGTGGAAATGAGCCAGTTTGTAATGACAAATTGCAAATGTAGGTTAACAACTTTTTTTTAACCAAGGCCATATCAGTACCATCACAATCAGTGGACAGTTTGTTTTTACAAGTCATAACAGCAGATTTCACCTCCAACTCGTACACCGCTGAGAGGAAGACTGAATGAGGATTATTTCCAATTAATGTTCCACTCACAGTGTCTCTTCCCTGATCTGAAATCTTTGCTGCCAACTTTGGTCCTACATTAATAAAATGTTATTTATTCTGGTTACCACTTCATTAATATCATAATTATCACCACTGTTTTGAATGAAATGATCTGGATATGTAATTTTCTTTGTCCCACCTCCTCTTAGTTTGTATAATATTTCCCAGATGTGTTTTAAATCATTCTTAGTTTCATTATTTTTCTATAATATAATTTTTACTAGTTCTTATGTCAGTCAACTTATTTTTTATATGTTTAATATCTCTATTAAGATCCTTCAGTTCTTAGTTTCTATAAAGCTTTTTTTTCTTTTTACAAGTGTTTTGTAGTCCCTTAGTCAGCAATGGGAATTTTTTTTTCATCTATAACTTTTACTAATGACACGGCGACATTTTTTTAATATAGTGATTTAAACATGAATAAATTTGTTATATGCCTTTCCACTTCCTTTTCCCTATAGACCAGTGATTCCCAACCCTGGTCCTCAAGGCACACTATCCTGCAGGTTTTAAATGTCTCCCTGCTGCTGTATGTTTTTTATCTTTGAATGAGAAAACTGCGCATACAGGAGATCAGAAAAAAGCATCAGACCACCTGACAGACTGAAACGTTAACACCAAAGCCAGCCATCTGCCTACAGAATTTTTAAAAACGAAAAGACAAAAACAAACAACCTGAAGTCCACATTGTAGTTCTAAACTGAAAGATTTCACTTAAAAGTAAACATATGTTTAGGTTATAAAAAATGTGTTTTTAATAACAGAAAGGCTCCTGCACATAAAGGTTTTCATTTTTTCCCAGTTCGTTTGTATTATTTAGAGAAATAACAATTTGAGAAATTAGTTAGCCGACTTTGTTGTGTCACTTCTATCTTTTATTTATTTATTTATTGGATATTGGATATTTATGTCTATTTATGTCTTTTACACCTCCGTCCGCTAGAGGGCAGTAACATCCTCTACGAGAGGTTTAACATCCGGGTCACACAGCAAGTAAACAGAGCTGCTATTTCTGCTCCAGCTTGTGGGTAAACTTTGTTAAACCGAACCAACGTTTCTTTAATAGTAGAAGAAACATTAAAGAGTTGAAGTGGAGATAGAAGATCTCGAGGGTCCGCTTCACTTCTTTTCAGGTATTGCATCATTATTTAAGGAAAACTTTAAACTACAGCTGGAGACTCCGACGTATCTGGATACTGACTGTTGTTGGTTTCAGTCCGCTGCGGAGACCAGCTCGCTGGGGAGAAACGACGGGACGGAAGGAGGATCGGACACTTGTTATTGAGGGATTGATAATAGAGATCCTCGTCGGGAAGGGAGGTGAGAATTTACACACCCTGGTCTGATGTGTTTGGTTGTGATGTTCGCAGCTTAGTGAGGTTAAGGCTGAATCCCATTTCACCACTTAGCCCTACCCCTCCGTTTTGCGCGTTCATGTGCAGGGGTAACAACGGAGGGGTATGATAAATATTCCATCCCATATGAGAAAGCAAGTCTTTCTACGCACATGACGCTTTCTTGAGGCGCAGGGCAACACACAGAGAAAAAGAGATTATGCCCGTAAACACAATGAATTTTAATTGCACTCAGAAGTTCTACATTATGTCCTATATAGGCCTGTCGCGATAAGTAATAAATAATTGTACGGTAAGGAAAAAATTAGCACGACAAGTTTGCGGTGTTGTGCCCTAAAGTGAATGTCTGCCAGAAACTGATTAGACGGCCATGGCGCAGCTTGTTAACGCTGTGTCGCTGTTTTCCTTCTGGTCTGTCCCTCTCGGTATCAAACAGACATAACATGGATTAATTACAGCTGCAGAGGTGCTGTAATCAGAAACGATATTCAGGCATGTTGCTTCACTGTTAAGTCTTCATGTGTTTGCCTTGTTCTTTTTTAGAATGTAAAATCCAAAAGATTTCAGTGTTGATTTACAAATTTTCATTTCCACTGAACATGACTGTTTTTTATTGACTGCAGTACATTTGCAGCATCTACATGAAAGTGGTCTGCTTTCATTCAAGAGTTATACGTACAGATAACTGACCAACTATTATCGTACTAGTACCATATAATCAGTTTCTGGCAGACGATCACTTTATGGCACAACGTTGTGCCATAAAGTGATCGTCTGCCAGAAACTGATTATATGGTACAGCACCTCTGCAGCTGTAATTAATCAGTTCAAGCACTTGCAAAAGCAGATTTTTTTTGTTAGTGTGGACATATTGTCACTTGCATGTGCGTTTTATATCGGTTTTATACCGAGAGGAGCAGCCGCAGACCAGAGAGAGAAGCGACACAGCTGTGCGGCCGTCTAATCAGTTTCAGGCACACATTCACTTTATGGCACAACACCGGCATATATGTTAAAAAGACGCAGCGTTGCGTGGTTCATCACTGCTCATAGATCAGTCTGACATGCAGCAATGAGGGGGATATCTCAGCTTCACAAACAGCAATGATGCACAGTTTTTTTTTTTTTGTTTTTTTTTATACAACTGGCAGTGTTGCCGGTTTTTGAAAGCCAATTTGGTTTATCGAACAGAGACCTTATTATCTATGAGACTTATTGTTTTTGGCTGTGTTTGGCTTTCCTTCATTGTTAATGAGACTGAGAGTCCATTCTATTTGTTTTTCTTTTGTTATTTAATTTCTTCCAGTTCCAGTGTAAAATATTCTTTAGTGATTACTGATGACGTATGTGTTTGTTGAAGGGGCGTCCCAATTCGTAGGGCTTCACTTTCAGCCCTACCCCTTCTAGCTCCGTTTTTAAGGGGCAAGTGGTAGGGGAAGGGGTAACAAAGAGAAATGAGATTGGGCCTAAGTTGTAGTGCGGCGGAGTGGTGGCTCTGTGGGGTTGATGGTTTTGTGGCAGCACAGAGATCCAAAATCTGCAAACGGTTACCGTTTCCTTAGTGGTAACCCCCAATCCTTCAGCGATTTGCCACTGTGGGCTGGTTTTTACAACAAAAAATGTGTAGGTTGGCACAGATTATTCTGCACTGTTAACTGGAAATAGAGGCAGTAAGTGAAACAAGTGACATGTCATTGCAAAAGTTCTGTGTAATGTTTCTTCAGCATCTTATTCTAGCCACTCAGCCGGGCTGTTTAATCGAGTTGCTAGGGAATGATCAACGAAATGAACCTGTAGCAGTCAGTTAATCTATTTTAATTGATGGATCAATAGAAGGAAAAAGGAAACAGCTGTTGCCGGTGAGCAACGGCAAATGTAGTTCCCTTCCAGCGGCTTATACATCATTAGTGTCACATTATGTCAAATCATATGAACTCCAACAGAAATATTAACATCCACAGGCTGCAAAATGCATGTAAGCAGGAAAATAAATAAAATAGGCAACAACTCACTATAACCAAAATTTTAAAAATTCTCAAAGAGTTTGTTTTGCCAAAATGACAGTAATGAATTATTTTATCCTTCCTGATCAGATCAGCTGCAGCTTGTTGCACCTAAAAGCTCCTAAAAAGTCGAACAATCTGTCTTTGGAAATCAGTCAGGACATTTCATTGTCCTCTTTTAAACTCATGTAAAACTAGGGCTGCACGATTATGACCAAAATAATAATCGTAATTATTTAGATCAATATTGTAATCACGATGGTTAACCACGATTGTTCACCGTGTTTGAAAAAAAAATTGCATTTTTATTGCAACAATTATAAACAAACTATGTGGCAACTATTTTTAGTGAAAAATTAAACTTTAAAATAGAGTAGGTAATGCAAAAATACATTTACCATTAATTTTTGAGAAGTTAATGTAAATTATGGGGCTACAAAAGATGCTAAATTAGGAGCCGTTTGGGAGCCAAAAGAGCCGGCTCTCTGAAAAGAACATCCTATCACTAGTATATGTAAGGGATAATGCCTGATGAGGTGTCCCTTATCATAAATAAATGGAGGACACGGAGGTGTGGCGAGTGCAGCTCTTACAGCTTGTGTGTGTCCAGAGGATGATGCAACATTTTGTTTCAAACAGTCAAAGTCCACAGATGGTTTCCTAAATTGTTTTTACTGCAAGAAATATTATCCACCATTCACTCTGATCATTAAATGTGTATGAAGCTAGTAAGTCTATCCTAAATCGTTTTTATAATGTTATCCACCATTCACTCTGTATCAAGTATGTAAGTAAGGTATTCAAGACAGAAAGACAGGCGACGACCTTTTTAAAATTAAATGCAACGTTGCCGTTGATCGTGACATTTCATAAAGATACTGGCATGTTCATAGTGGTGTTTGAAGGATGGAGTTTTAACGTTTGTGGACTCTGACCACTGCTGGTTGGGATGTTGCGGGACGACAAAATGTTGCTCCATTCTCGTCTCTTATCATCTCCAATAAGCCTGCAAGCTGCTTTCACAGCAATGCACTGACATGATCTGGCGTGTCTGCAGCCCGGCATCTGACTTTCTGTTGCCATGGTTACAACTACCGTTTAGTCAGTGCAATAATTTACAACAAGTCTATTTGACTGGAACGTCTTTCTTCTTTTGAAATGTGCGTGGAGCTGATACTAGGGAAAAGAGGTTAAAGATTTTCAATGAGATGCAGAAAATTAAGGCAGACATCATCCTCCTTCAAGAAACTCATTTATCAAACTCAACAATAGATCTTCTCTCAACAATAGATCTTCTCTCAACAACCCAGTTTCCACATGTGTACTCAGCTTGTTATAGTTTAGGCAAAGAGAACCAACTATTATTAATAGAAGGTTTAACTTTGACATTGAGAATACAATCACAGATCCAGCAGCCAGATTTATAATAGTTAGAATATCTATTGCAAATATATGTGGTCCAAATGTTGATGACCTCTCCTTCTTTCACTCCCTCTTCACCTCACTCTATGGTCACTTAGACAACACACTAATTATGGGAGGTTTTAACATTATATTGGACAAATACAGTACCACAGGAAGTCAGCGAGTCTGGGAATCCTCAGAAACTGTTAAACAGCACTATATAACTCATTGATTGTTCCATATATGACCTATTGCGTAGGGATTTGGGGAAATACTTATCACACAAACACAAATTCAGTTTTTTTTACTGCAAAAGAAGGCCATACGTATAATTTGTAAAAACAAAGTATTATGAACCAACAAATCAACTATTCATTCAGTTACACATACTGAAATTCAGAGATCTAGTAAATTACAACACAATTCAAATCATGTACAAAGTTAATAATAATCAAATGCCATTCTGTATCCAGAGGCTGTTTAAAAAGAGGGAGAAATGTTATGAACTTAGAGGAAATTAAATGTTTAGCAAACCCAGGGTACAAACAAATGTTAAGTTTCACTGTATATCTGTGACTGGTGTCAAATTGTGGAACAATTGTTCTGATGACTTAAAAATGAGTTCTACTTTGAAATCACTTAAAAGAAAGTACATAAATGATATAATAATGAAGTATCATGATAAATGAGATGCAAAAGATTTTGCTCTTATTAGCAATGGGGGTAATGATGTAAATCTTTTTTCAATGTCAATTTAGTAAATTATGGCAAATTGGTAACATTGTTTTAGTAATGGGTAGGCATTTTATAAGCTACTACCTTCAGCCTACACCCTTTCGGTTTTTGTTTTTGTTTTTTTTTTTCCTTTCTGTAATATGTTTTATTTACTTTCACTATGCCGAAATAAATAAATTATATGTTAAAAAAAAATATACCATTAATTAATTAAACTTGCATCTACCTATCAGGGTATCAGAATTATTGAATTTTGATGCTCCAAAGCTATTATCAAAAACACTATTATCTAAACTAGAAGTCTCAATCTTTCTTCCAACTTCTAAATGGGAGGCTGGCTTATTCAGTAACTTTAATAAATATAAATGGTCTTAAATATGTTTAAATACCTTTAAAATGACTAAGAATTCAAATATGCAACTAATACAATTCAAAATTCTGCATAGAACTCATTATACAGGACAAAGGATGTTCAGGATGGGTCTGTCACAATCAAACATCTGCCCACACTGCACTGATAACACAGTTGACAACTACTTCCATGCCTTGTGGTCCTGCACATCCGTTCACAGGTTCTGGCACCAGGTTTGTGAAGATATGTCAATGCAGCTTAAATGTAATATTCCTGCAAACACCACACTGTGTCTACTAGGTTACTTGGGTGACTTTAATATGGCAATTAGCTCTGCACACATCATATGCACGGCATTATTAATCACAAAGAAAGCTATCTTTGTGAACTGGAAAACCAAAAATAATCTGTGTTCAGCAGTTTAGGAATCTCTTAGTAGACCACATCAGTAGTGAGACAATGTCTGCCTCCTCAAAGAACCAGTTAGCTGAATCTCTTTCCCTCTGGTCCCATGTGATTAGCTCCATCACTTAGTGTAGGTGGAGGACTTTGACCTTGGTGCTCTGGGAGTTGGAAAATGGCAGGGAGTGGCTAGTCGTTGCTGGTTTTTGGTGGTTTCCAGTGGTGCGGGACCGGGCTGCTCTGATATGGGTCTAGACATGTAGGGGGCTGTGGGGGCCAGTGTTTGGGGTCGCCTCTTGGCGGGGGGTGAGGCCACTGGTGGTGCCTGGGTCGGTTGGCGTCGGCCCTCGGCTGGGTGGCCGGGCTGTTCTGGGGCAGGCTGGCTGGGGGTTCTGGGCTCTGGTAGCTGGGGGTGACCCCCCCTCCCTTCGAGGTGGTGGGGTCCATATGTGCCGGGGGTCTGGGCCTGCCCGGATGTGCTGCCATGATGTGGGTTACTGCCCTGGGACCCAGGGTAAGGCCCAGGGACAGGAGGGGTGTAGGGGTTTTAAGGAGGGCTGAGTGGGGTTCGGGGGATTGGTAGAGGGAGGTGCTGGGGTGTGAGACGGGGACATTTGTATGTTGTGTGTGTGTATGTGTTTATGCTGTGGATGGCGTGTGGGCGCTAAGATGAGTGGGAGTGTGCAAGATCATGGGTGAGTAGGTGTAGTGGGGAGGGATCACATGAACCTGTGGGGGAGGCCTGGGTGGACCTGGGGGTGGTGCGCCATGTATCTGGGCTCCCCCTCTATTCTCCTCCCTCTCCTTTCCTTACCCCCTTGGTGTGTGGTAGGTGGGTGCCTTCTGAGGTTGGTGGCTGCAGATTCTACGTGGCCCGGTCATGGGCCTGTCTTGCCCTGGGAGGCCTCCCAGGGAGCGGGGGTGCCTAGTGCTGCTAGCAGCTCACCATCCAGAGGGAAGTTCGCTTTCTCTCTCTTTCTTACATACACACATGTAGGGATTTGGGAGGCGTGCACGTCATGCGGGGTGTAGCAAAGGGGGCCACCCAAGTAGCCTCCTTGGCTGCACCCTGTGGCGACTCGCCTCTTGGTTTTAATTACACTTAGACATCAAAACACACAAACAACTTCTGGGGGGGGGGGCGTGCCATGTAGTGCATGGATGGTGGGGCTGCTAATAGGGCCTCGCGCCCAGCACAATGTGGTCACTGCCCTTCAGTTTTACTTGACTTGAAACACACACACCACAAACAGTCATAAGCGGGGAGGGTGAGGTTGGGGTCCTCTCACACCCCTGTTCCCTGGGGTGCTGATGGGGGGCTGCTTGTCCTAGGGGATGCCCAGTCGGCCGCACCTGGGTGGGACGTGTTGGGGGATGGCTTGGGGTGGCGGTGGGGACCGGATTTGTGGCTCGCCGTCCTCTGGCCCACCGGGGACGTCACCTACAGGGCATGGTGGGAGGGAGGGGGAGGTTGTGGGGAGTAAGATTGGGAGGTTTGTATGCTGTGTGTGTGTGTTTATACTGTGTGTGGGTTTGTGTGTGTAGGTGTGTGTGTCAGGGTGAACGGGAGTGTGCAAGAACATAAGTGTGTAGGTGGGGTGGGGAGGGGGGTCTCCATGGTAGCATCCATTACAACTATATATACTAGTGATGGGATGTTCGGCTTTTTTGGCTCCCAAACGACTCTTAATTTAGCATCTTTTGTAGCCCCATAATTTACATTAACTTCTCAAAAATGAATGGTAAATGTATTTTTTGCATTACTTATTCTATTTTAAAGTTATATTTTTCACTAAATATAGTTGCCACATAGTTTATAATTGTTGCAATAAAAATACATGTTTTTTCAAACACGGTGAATGATCATGATTAATAATCGTAATTACAATACTGATCAAAATATTTGTTATTCTTATTTGGTCATAATCGTTAGAGGAGCTTTTTAAACACCTCAGTGACTTCCGCCCCAGAGATAGGAGAGCCAGCACCAGCTACCCCAGACTCTGCTTCCTCACCGGAAGACGCATTGGTAGGGATCGAGAAGGTCTTCAAAGTATTCCCCCCACCACCTCACAACGTCCCGAGTCGAGGTCTGCAGCCCCCCATCCCCACTGTACACAGTGTTGATGGAGCACTGCTTTAGTTGTTGACTGAGTTATTGTGCATGAAGACATTTTAAAGTTGTTACTGTGAAGAGGCTCTGAGAGGATGAAGTGGGAATTTTTGTGCTGTGTACTCTTGAAATCCAGCTTTCTTTCTTTTTATTTCAGTGTTCCCTGCAGATGTGCAGCAGCTGTTGGTGATTACAGAGGGTGTTTCTTGGAGTCTGGACAAGCAGGACCCAGAGGAACTATGGCCCAATCAGTATGGAGAGCAATTGATGATGGGCTGGTGGAGAGTGTCACCAGTCTACCAATGATGATGGCTCCTGTGAAGACAGAAGATGATGAAAAAGAACTTCAGCCTTGGTCATATTTAGCCCACCTTCATCAAACCCAAACTGAAGGTAACACAGAGGTAGAGGCTCCAACCAACAACCAAGCTAAACAGATTAAATCAGAAACAGATGGAGAGGACTGTGGAGGACCAGAAATAAGCAGTGACCCAGACCCGAACAGTCATTTACAACAACACTGTGACATAAAGGCTTCAGGCTCTTCTGAGATACAACATTTGCCATATTTTGGACCTGAAATGGAAAACGAAGATAAAAACTGGAACAACAACATGGCACATGGGTCAAGTGTAAACAATGATGTGGAATGTAACGCTGCCAAAACCTCCCTCAGCTGCTCTGACTGTGGTGAAGAGTTTCACTCTCAACGATCTCTCCAGAGACACTTAACAAAAAGGTTTTTGAGCTGCTTGAATAGTAAGAAATGTTTTAGGGTGAAACAAAGTAAAAATAACCAGAAAAGAGTCGACACAGGGAAGAAAAAAATTCGATGTGATGTTTGTGGTAAAATCTTTAGTCAAAGATTAAATCTTCATAGACACATGAGAATTCACACAGGAGACAAACCATTTAGCTGTGATGAATGTGGACATAGATTTAGTCAAAAAGGACACTTAAACATACACATGAGAGTCCACACAGGAGACAAACCATTTAGCTGTGATGAATGCGGACATAGATTTACTCGAAAGGCAAGCTTAAACCAACATGTGAGAATCCACACAGGAGAGAAACCATTCAGCTGTGATGAATGTGGACACAGATTTAGTCAAAAAGGACACTTAAACATACACATGAGAATCCACACAGGAGACAAACCATTCAGCTGTGATGAATGTGGACAAAGGTTTACTCAAAAGACAATCTTAGTCCAACACATGAAAATCCACACAGGAGACAAACCATTCAGCTGTGATGAATGTGGACAGAGGTTTACTCAAAAGACAATCTTAGTCCAACACATGAAAATCCACACAGGAGACAAACCTTTCAACTGTGATGAATGTGGACAAAGATTTAGTCGAAAGATGAGCTTAAACGTACACATGAGAATCCACACAGGAGAGAAACCATTCAGCTGTGATGAATGTGGACATGGCTTTAGACAAAAGACAAACTTAAACCTACATGTGAGAATCCACACAGGAGAAAGACCGTACAGTTGTGATGAATGTGGTCAAAGATTTAGTCAAAAGACAAGCTTAAACCTACACATGAGAATCCACACAGGAGAGAAACCATTCAGCTGTGATGAATGTGGACATAGCTTTAGACAAAAGACTAGATTAAATGAACACATGAGAATCCACACAGGAGACAAACCATTCAGCTGTGATGACTGTGGACAAAGATTTAGTCAAAAGACAAGCTTAAACCAACACATGAGAATCCACACAGGAGACAAACCATTCAGCTGTGTTGAATGTGGACATGCATTTAATCAGAAGACAAACCTAAACCAACACATGAAAATCCACACAGGAGAAAGACCATTTAGCTGTGATGAATGTGGACAAAGATTTACTCACAAGACGGGCTTAAACCAGCACATGAGAATCCACACAGGAGACAAACCATTCATTTGTGATGACTGTGGACATAGATTCAGTCAAAAAACAAAATTAAACCAACACAAGAGAATCCACACAGGAGAGAAGCCATTCCGCTGTGATGAATGTGGGCATAGATTTAGTCAAAAGGCACACTTAAACTTACACATGAAAATCCACACAGGAGACAAACCATTCAGCTGTGATGAATGTAGAAAAAGATTTAGTCGAAAGGCACACTTAAACTTACACATGAGAGTCCACACAGGAGACAAACCATTCAGCTGTGATGAATGTGGACGAAGATTTAATCAAAAGACAAACTTAAACCAACACATGAGAACCCACACAGGAGACAAACCATTCAGCTGTGATGAATGTGGTGACGTTTTTATGTGGCTTTCCTCTTTAAAAGGACACAATTGTGTCCACACAAAATAGAAGGGACGCAGTTGCAGGATTTTGCTGCAATCTTGCAAACAATTTGTTGTTTGCAGTGTAGATATGTGTCGGTTAGAAGAACTTCAGCGGTTACTTCATGGAAGTTGCTCACGTAAGAAAAAATATCGACAAACTAGCACCATCTCCTAATTTAGTCTCAATTTGTTTAACAAACTTAGTGCAGCCTTATTTAACCTAGACAGACTTGAACAGAGGTCTCCTACAATCTGTCTTTCTGATTCTCCAAGTGTTGGCCTCACACTGTTATCAGGGATCTACCGATATGGCTTTTGAAGGCCGATGCCATTTTTTTCCATCAGCCCTAGCCGATGACCATTACAAGGAGTCTCCCAATTCAGGGTCTGCACACTTCGAAGTGCGAATTTGTTGGCTACATATTGTCTTCACGGTGCGCAAAGAATTTGAAGGACCCTCCAAATCCATCCTTTAAATCCGCACTTCTTTTGGACTCAATTGAAGGCCGCTGGTGATAAATTCTTCGTGGCCTCTTTTCTCTCAGAATTCATTGTGTACAAGAAGGTGGCGAATCAGCAACCAAGCTCAGAAGAGTATGTTTTCGGCTTCAATAAAATTTTGTTAAAATACAGTGTTTTTTTAACTACACTTTAGTAGAAGCGTTACAAAACCAAGTGCACTATAAACATGTTTGTTAAATGGTGACATTAAAAATCTGTAATATTCGATATTCATGGATTTGTAGGGGGTTATATGACGTGTGTACTGGCTAGAAGACAACAGAGCTAGGTAGGCTGTCCCATTTAAGCGGTCTGCACACTTCGAAGTGTGCAGACCCTGAATTAGGACACACCTAAAGCCTGCCCTTTTTTTCTTGAGCTGTTATTTGTTGTCAACTGATGTTGATGTTTCAGCTCCATCCATAACCCATTTACTTCATAAAAATGGCACAATGATAACAAATGTTAGTCAAAAACAAAAGAAGAAATTTTCATTGAACTTAAAACAAAATTTAATAAATTGTAAAAAGAGGTAGAAAGGTGAGTTAGAATAAGTAATGTATCTTTACCTTTGTTAAATGTTATCAAACATACATTTTAAAAAAGAAGGAAAATTATGTAAAAAGAAATAAAACAACTAATTTTCAAACCTAATGACAAGAAAAATAGAAAAAAAAATTACTGGTACTTTTAGTGTCATTATGTTGTGGAAATTCAAAGCAATTATTCCATGAAAAAAAGTTAAAAACTTGTTAAAGACCTGCTTTAGTTAGTTCTTTAGCATTTTTATCTATGTATTAAGAGCCATTGTGGAAGGTCTAGAGAGCCACTTGAGGCCTCAGAGCTGCAGGTTACAGATCCTTGGGCTGTTGCTTCAGTGTGACATTTTAAGGGATAAGATGTGCATCCACTCAACTAGGCCGAGCCTATGTAACGGAGAGAAAACGGTTGAGTAGGGGAAGAGAGCTCTCACTTGCTGAAAGAGTGTTTAAAAGTGTGTAAGAGTTTACCAAGGGAAAGTCTTTTCTGTAGCTTTAGATTACACTTTTTAAGTTACTGGTATAAGTCAGAGCTGCTTTTGTTTGTATTTTGCTTCATATTTTTTAATAAAAGATCTCAGAATTTTCTGAGGAAAAATCTGACTCACTTTCACTCCTGACTCATCCTTATAAAGGGTAGATAGGAATGTAGATAGTTAAGGCTGATGCCAGGATTTGGCAGAAAGGAATTCTGATTACCAGTTAATTGGCCAATTAATTTAAAAAGTATGTATGAATAAAATAAATGTTCTTTTTTAAATTTGCATTGTGAATTTTTCTTTTAACCCCTTACGATGCAGACGTACCTGTCCCGGTACATGACTACTAATCAACAACATTGCAGCCATGTGTGCAAGCCCCTCCGTCATGAATGCCCACAATATACACATCAAATAAAAGCTCAAAGTCTCGTCTTTCCGATGATATAAACCATTTTGACACGCAACAACCACAGCACAAACACTAAAGCCTTTTTTACAGAAAAGCATAAAGTTTAAATGTTGACTTTCCTTACCTTTGAGGGCTCTCTATAATTCAAACATCAATATTTCCCATCAAGATTGGTCTCAAAATTTTAGGCGAGGACAAAAAAAATATTTTTTTCTGTGTGTTCTAAAGTGTATAACTTTTTATCAGTAATACTTACAGTATTTCTGATTGCTGTGGGTGAAACTACAGAGTGTTACCTTTAAAAAGAGCCCAAGCCTGTACTTACAATCCAGAGGGTTCAATAACAGCAGTAATTCTAATTTGGAGAGGTCATATTACAGGCGTTTTTGCCAAAATGACCCCGCTTGATAAGGGGTTAATGCATTAATATAGCTACCAGCTGTACTGATGAATTTATCTTTAGATGTAGACCAGGGGGGTCCAAAGTCGGTCCTTGAGGGCCGCTGTCCTGCAGGTTTTCAGTGTTTCGTGTTTCAACACACCTGACTCGAATTAATAGACCCAGCAGCCTATTATTGCACAATGACTCATTGATTTGAGTCAGGAGGTTTTGGAGTAGGGACACATCGAAAAACCTGCAGGACAGCGGCCCTCGAATACCGACTTTGGCCACTCCTGATGTAGACCTTAGGTGTATTCTATATATTTGCATAATGAGTTAAGTCAAATTGGCAAAACATTATTTATGCAGCTCTCTGATGTCCTTTAACGTTAAATCATGACTTATATAGCCAAAATAAAAACCAGAGACACTTTTTCAGATGTAAAAACATATCAACAGAGTTGCATGTAAACATATAATTGTCACAAATAGTCTGGCACTTATGTTACTCTCCAACACAGTAAATTGCTGTTACAGCCTGAGTCACAGTATTTTCTGATAAAGTAAGAGTACCATGACATGACAGTTGAGTAATTTTCATCATTTTAACTACCCCACTTCAGGATCAGGCGCAGGGATGGAAACATGTTCTTAATGTGTGCATCCACAAGGATATCAGCCAATCCTTTGTTTTATAGGCCAAATCTCCACCGTCCTGCACTCTCACCTGAAACATCAGATGGAGACTCTTCTCTTCTTCTGGTTCAGTAAAGTCTGTTCTTTGGTTTTGACTTGAGGATGAAGCTTATAAGTTACTTAATATGTTTTACATGTGTGAATGTGGAGGGTGAGTGTTTGTAGAGCAGAATGAGGGAGTAAAGGAATGTCCCAAAATCAACAGTCAGCGATACAGATAAACAAATCCAAATATGGAGATGTATCAGAGCCATGGTTTCACCACCAGGACATGTTGTCCCATGCTTCATGTCCTTACCCTGAAAATATTCCACTGAGGCTTTGCTGCAAATGTAAAACCTCAGTTTGTTTTAGTTTTATGGGTGCATTAACATTTTTTCTCAGTGTTTAATCACTTTGAAGGAGAGTTTGGTGTCTTAGAACCGTGGTTTTCAAACTTTTTGAGCCACAACCCCCAAGATAACATACACAACCCCCACACAACGACCTATATTATACCGTATATCACACAATTCACTGAGTCGTCTTGCAGCCGTTCTCTAAATGTAAGGCTGGAAAACTGTGAATTTTCATAAATACATAGGATTAGGATAGGACTTGCTGCACGGTGGTGTGGTGGTTAGCACCGCAGCCTCACAGCAAGAAGGTCGCTGGTTCGAATCTCGGCTGGGGGGAGGTTCGAACCTTGGGGGTTGTGGCCTTTCTGTGTGGAGTTTGCATGTTCTCCCCGTGTATGCGTGGGTTCTCTGGCTTCCTCCCACCGTTGTTTGTCTCTATCTGTGTTGGCCCTGCGACAGACTGGTGACCTGTCCAGGGTGTACCCTGTTAAAATGCTGGGATAGGCTCCAGCTCACCTGCGACCCGAAATGGAATAAGCGGTCAAGATAATGGATGGATGGACATAGGATTAAGTGGTTTTTGGTGGTTCACCACTATGACAAGACACCTAAATGCCCAAAATGAGCTTCTCTCGAAAAAATAATGTCAAATTCAGATTTTTAATATGACGTCTGTACTGACTTTGTGTTCATGTGTTAAAAAAATTAAGATGCTAATTTCAGAGAATTGTCTTTTCATTAATGGCTTACCTTTGAGTGCCCTGATAAAATTCCCAAGTTTATTTGATAAATGTAGGCTGTATATTTTTTTACAATTATCTGGCAACCTCCTAAAATGTTCTTGTGACCCCCAGTTTGAGAACTTAGATAATCTGAACTTAAATTGCCTTTCATAGTTTATTTGCACTTTAACAAACATGTTACAAAGACCTAAGAAAAAAAGCAAAAAAAAAAAACAAAAACAAACAAAAAAAAAAAAAAAACACCAAAACAAATAAAAGTGAGTTAAAGACACCGTAACTAAAAATCAGGAAACAGCTCTTCAATAAAAATATGTTAGACAGAGATAAAGAAAAGATGGACTAAATTGATTTGAGTTTGCAATGTTGATTTAAAAGCTTTTTAGATACTTAATCTTATTCAATACTAATAAAATCCAAACACACTGTTTAACAAAGGATATACTTTACACTGTGTACCATACTACATTGTTGAAATATTGTAAGAAATATCACTAGAAGGTGGTTAATACATCATCTCACAGCAAAATGCACACGTTGTAGCTAAATCCAACACCTGCTGCACTGTTTTGATTAAAATAGACATGGAAATGTAAATCAATTTATTGGGATACTCAAGGAATTCCTTAAGTGTGCTACTTATTTTCATTTATATTCTTATCTTTAAGCTCATATAGGGGGATGTGAGAAGAACATGTGACAGGCTGACTAACGTGTTGCCAGTAAAAGAACATATGACATGTTGTATTAGGAGAAATTTCTAGGTCAACTGGAGTCCAGAGGAAATCCCTTTCTTGTCTGTGTATGGTCTCTTTGTCCCTGTTTTTCAGAACACAAGAAATCACTGACCATAGAGGTCACAGGAAGTAAACATCTGCGTGTGGTTGACCTGTTACTGCATCTGATCCGACTCCAGCAACTGCAGCATTAGTCAGCAAAAACTGTCTACAGCAATAACGTTTATAAGGGTTCAGAAATCAGTTGGAGGATGTCCTGTCTAGCAGCCAGCAGGACATTTCTTATGTCTGTTTGGCAGGGATAGAAATGGACCCGGGGCTCTGTAATTGCACATTCTTATACCTTGTAAATGAATAAATTGTCAGCTGAGAGAAGTAGTCTGTCATCTATGCTCCCTCAAAACGAACACGCAGAAGAACCTAAAGAGAAAGGTAAAAAGAAATTTGTGTGGAACAGTACCTAATTAATTAGGAAGGTGGGAAATTAGTACCTGCCTGTTTTAATAATGTGGGAAGAAGTACCTGTTTATTACTTGTGCATTTTTAAGGTCTTCTCCAACAAAATGTGAAAAATATATTTAATTATGTAACATATGGGTCAGTACTGTTTTGACTCAGTGTTGCTAGCATATAAAAATAAACATTATATAAACATTCATGAACCCTCTTTAACCAGAAGTTGTGATTTTACATAAAATGTTCAATATAAATATCAGTGGTTACAAAAGTTTAAAAAGTTTGAAGTCCATTTCTTTGAATCAACCCATAGAGACAAACTCAGTTTGATTAAATCAGTGTTTTTACAGAACAGTGACTCTTTGTGGTTCATGGTAATTAAAAGTATAAAAGATGTTCAGGCTGCAGGTTTGGTGGTCAGTTCCTCCATCTGTGGTTTGTAGACTTCTGAATCTTAAGAGCTCTAGAAGAGAAAAATCATATTGGGAATCATCATTTAGAAAAAAATATGCACATGTTCAGGAACTGTGATGTTTTACTCTTTTTAACCACATCTTTAATGTAATTTTGGGTGAATGTAAACTGAAATGAAAATGTATTTGTCTACTCTGAATAACGACGATGAGAGAGAAGTTGATCAGCTTGGTCATTTACTTTATGAATGTTTTTGCCTACACTAGTAGTCAAAAATCATTTCACCTTATTTGTGTATTTTCTGGATAATAAAAAACGTGAGATGATTTTTAATTGAAAACTTTCCAGGTGATCTCATTGGTTGGTGGCTGCTTTGGGGAATCTGCTATCTGAAACTTTTTTTACTACTGCTTGCATCATTTATGGTAGTTGTGAAGGTAAACAAAGCAGACATTTAACAAATTCAATGTTTTTAGGATTTATTTACATGCACAAGTCTCCAGTAACTTCACTCATTTTACTCTGCACTTTATAACTGATATTTTTCTTTTTAAAATCAAAGCTTTATTTATATAGTACTTTTCATACAAATAAATGCAGCACAAAATGTTTCATGGAATGAAAAAATAGGCGCTGTTATGACAAAAATGGCATAAAAATGTGAAAAATGTTAAATTATTTTTAAGAAATTTTAGTTTTGATTAGCGCTGTAAAAAAGTATAAAACATAGAACTTTATTTAGCACTTTTTCTGCAGAGACCTGTTTGGGTCCTAAGCATCGTTTTTCTTGAGGGATGATTCAAGGACGATGAGTGTCAAACTGATCTACAGCATGCTGCTGTTAAAGTAAATGTAAGTCGCCTTTATTGAGTTGACTGTATAAAATCCTGCCTTGTGCATCTACAATCCACATACAATCCGCCTCCTGCTGTTTTTCTCCAGGGTTTACCTTTTCTGGCTCCTTCTCGGTGCTCCTCAGAGCTTTGATGCCCAGAACAGCCGAGCTGATGGTGACACAGAGCTCCAGGACCGACAGGATGATCAGCACTGCATTGATGCTCCTCAGGAGCATCTGATGGGACAAAAACACTGTTAACACCACAAAAATGCTCAAGTCCTTTTAATCTCATATCCAACCATATTTCTTTATTTTTTATTTATTTGTATTTAATTTTTAAATAAAAGTTCAATACAGAAAAAAATCTAAGCTTTCAAAGCTTAAAAAGGGTATGGGATGAAGTCAAATACATATCCAGTCTTAAGCCTTTTGTTCAGGATAACTTCAGTGTTGACACTGTCACAGCATTTCATCAGGATATTTAGCTCATCACAAAACAAATCTAACTTTATTTATAAAGCTCTTTTTATGCCAAAGGCAACACAAAATGCTTTACCTGATCCATGCACATTAAAATAAAACAAGCTTTCACACACCGAAATAGATAACTTAGCAATTTTAAAACACACTCAATATAGTCTTTCACACAGTCACAGCCCCCTCTCATCTGCACAAACATGACTCCCTAGTTTCTTTCGCTTTATGTAAACGTAGGTTAAAAAATAAATAAACGCTAACAGTAATAAACACACAACTCATAATAAATTATAGTCCATAATATACATATGATTAGTCTCATAGCATAACAGTCTAAGTCATATCTTAAGATTTCAGAAATTATGATAAATTAATAGTATTGGGATTTAGATTTAGGTAGATTAGGAACACAGCACATCGGTTATTTGAGAGTATTTTGGGTTTGAGGCTGCCGATGTGCAACAGAAGCTGTGCAAAACCTGTTGCACTAAAGTTGCAAAGTCTAGCGGTGCTGGAAATATCACCACAGGCATGATGAGTGCATGACAAAAAAGTCAGGTGAAAAGTCTAGTGACTGCCATAACACACTACATTTCCAAGGGCATGGTGCCTATTAACATCGGTTATTAAGATCCACTGGCCTGGTGGAGAGTGCACAAAGTTAACTTTACATGGCTGAGCAAACTGGCTCATAAATTCCAGCGCAGTTGGCCATCAGAGAGATTGTTTAGTGGCAAGAAGGGCAGAGGTAAGGTCATTTTTATCTTAGTAAGAGTTTTATTTTATAACCATTATTTTTCCATTTCACTTAAAAAAAGGATATTCCAGGTTTCTTAATCTGGGGTTGAATTAAGTACTGTTATAATTTCACTAAATATAATATATATATATTGATAGTTAACTCTCTTGAGTCATAAAAGACTAACCTTGACCTACCAATTTTAGTGTAAGACTGTTGGGCAAGACACCTTTTTATTTTATTGGAAATGTTGAATTTTGTTAAAAAATTTTTATTGTTTAGTATTGTATTTAACTTTAAAATCCCTAATATAATTAGGGATTTTTGCACCACTTTTTTAAGACAGTCAAAAATGGCTCTTTTAGTTCTTCAGTTATAATAACTGCTATGGTCAAGAAATATGTATGTATATTCTTTAAATACATTTGAAAGCCGTTTTCACCTTTAGTTTTCATTCTTGCATTAGAGTAATAGCTTTCAATGTTTTAATGGTATAATATAATATATAATTTTCTGTCATATTTGTATATGCTACTGTACATTGTGACTATTGCAGGCTACTGAAGCTTGATTTGAAAAAATCATGAACTGAATTGCAATATCTGCCAGAAAAATCACACTTAGATCTTTTCCTAAAGTCGTTCAGCCCTAAATGGTATGAATAATTCTGAACATGAACAAAAAAGATTTTGGCCATATCTATTAGTGAAATGCAGTTTAGCCAACTCGTATGACAATTGGTACATTGCAACAAGTAGACAAAGGATATACAGGAAGCACCAACCAAGTACCTTTAAAAAATTAAAAAGAAAAAAAAAAGTGCCATTTTCCATAGGCTATGAAAAATTTTGAGGATGACTGTATTTCTTGCTTATCTAAAGCCTAGAGTTTAAAAAAAAAAAAAAGAAAATCTGATTATCTTACTGCACAGAGATCATTTCACATGACTGTCTTCTAAACTTATTTGCTTTTTCTTTATATTAAGATAGCTACTTTTTGCAGTGTACCTTTAACTTTTCAAGCCTAAAGTTCAACTTTGCAAACAGACTTACCAAAAGCAGTTCTGTACTCTCCAAGCATTTTTGTTGTAGGTAAATCTCCTGAGGATCTTGAGTCGGTGATGTGCCCCATCGGTAGTAGGGGTAATTATAGTAGCATGAATACCACAAATGCATGTTTGCTATATTGATGCTGTAGAGGACAATGGCTGCAATGGCAAAACCAACTCCAGCCAGGTTGAGAATCACATTGAGGATGACCTGAAACGCAAAAGTTGTCAGATTCTGTTAAAAAACATCAAAGATAATAAATAAACACGTCACACATTAGATTAGCCTTTTTCAAATCTGTGCTGTAGAATTAGTTTAAAAGCTGGTGTTCGTATAGAAAGCCTCCTGAAACTCCGTTACACACCCTTCTACAGGAAATCCATGTGGGATAATGTGGGTGTGTATAATCCTGAGAGTTGGCCTCAAAAATGTTCCAAGTAGGAAATCTTTCTTCTTATTTGTTTTTCACAAAAACAAGAATAATAGGTGACAATAAAGAAAAATATTCATTCATTAAAGTCAAAGTTCATTTACTCACCAGACATGCACTTGAAAACCTCTCCGACAAAATGCACGTGATGCCAAACACAATGAACTGGAGAGAAAAGGGAAAATTTAACTGTCTGAAGTCATTTCTATGATTCTATGATAATTGATTGTTTTTCTCTTTAACCTGGACCAGGAAAAGTGGTACTACAGCTGCGCCAAAGCAACAGAAACCTTTTCATCAGGAGTTAGGATGGGATTAATGAGACCAAGTGGACCAATTTAAACTTTGTGAGCATCTACCTTAAAATAGAGCCACACTGTAAAAAATAAAAACTTGCAATATTAAAAAAAAATACATTTTTTTCAGTGTTATTTCAGTTTTTTACCGTATTTTTGTAATGTGGAGAAATATCTGATTATTTTCACATTATCAAATATACTGCAAATTTACAAGTATAATGTAAAATACCATGAAAAACTAACTGTAAAAACTGATCAACCAACTTTCAGGTTGGTAGACGACCTACATCCGCCCATTAATCATTGCTGTTTTTATGTGAAGCACTTTGTGCTGCTTTTTGGTGTGAAAAGTGTTATATAAATAAAATCTGATTGATTGATTGATGTAAGTAAATGCGTTTAGTGACGTTCTATGCTAGCTTCATTTTGTTAAGGACACTCCATTCTGCAGGAGGCTGATACCTCTTTTGCTCATCATTTTTTATATATTTATTCTTGCTCATGATCATTGATCTAACATCAGGTTGCTTACTAGTGCTCCCAGCCAATAAGGAAAGCCAGTGTAATGTAACTGCCAAGAATAAGTGGGTATCACAGAGAGGATGACACCGAGGCCGATATTAAGCAACCCCACCATGATCTGTATCGTCTGTGAAAGAAAAAACACAAAATGAACAAACATCAGTTATAAAAACTCACTGTTAAATTAAAAATTCTACTCTCATTTTGATGGAATTCCTGAGTATGTTAATTAGTTCTGAATGAAACAAAAAAATATTTTAGCAGCATCGAAGGCTGCATCTCACCCCGAGTACGGACAGACATGATCTCTGGACCGTCCTCAGGTGCTGAGACACTGAGCAGCACACTGGACTGTAGCAAAGGTTCTTCAAGATCTGGCACAGAGGAGGCCAACGGCTTTGGGGGTCAGAGTTCATGGTAAGGATGGTGACCCCTTCAGTTTTTGTCATAGTCACAGACATCTTGCCTTCTCCTGGAAGCTGAAGCAGATGAGACAATATTGTTTTAAACCTGCTGAATCAGATTAAAGTCTCAGCTGTGCATAAAGACCAGGGTCCTCATTTATCACATGTCTGTAGGGTCAGTGTGACATTTGAAGCTTGTCTGTGGTAATACAGACTAGTTTCTTTCCACCAGGTCCCCATAGCCATTGTTTGTCTCAGACCAGCAGCTATGTTCTGCCCGGTGTGATCTGGAAAAAATTAGTCTGAAGAAATTTCAATTTCACTTTGAAATCCACGTCAATAAAATGTAGCGCGACATACGGCTCTAGATGTGGCTTGACCACAGGTCCGCACAACACCCTCACCACACATCATCCAGGGCTGGCAGACACTCCACTAACATGGAGACGAGATGGCTGTGATGCCGTTTGTCCAAAGTGTTGATGAGTTTCTTAAATCCCGGGTTGTTCACTGTGTTAACTGAGAAAAAGTTCTGTTTGTTACCCTGGATTTGATTGGTTCAAGGAAAGTATGTGTGTTTTGGTCTGGAGAAAAGACGCATTCAGAAAGGATGGTCAGCTGCAACATTTACATGGACAAATATTTCATCTATGCAACTGAAATCAGTTTGATCGGAGATTCAAGGAGACATGTTTAGATGGTGCTGGATAAAGTGATCTGATCAGTTGTGTTTACATGGACAGATTAAATATTATCATAATGCTTCTGATATGCTCAGTGCCGACTAGTTCAAAGAAAAAGAATTCAACCTTCTGGCCGTTGAAGTACTCAATCTTTAACTCTTTCAGTTTCTAACAAAAATGCTGTATCTGCCACAGTTCTTCCCTGAAACGCATTACGTCATGTAAGCCACACATAGCTCAAGCATGAGCGGAAAGATTATGGATTATTGCTTAAAACATGGTGGATGTAGGACAAGATGCTGGTTTAATGAATGACACGTTTTATGATGTGTATCAACCTAGTCTCACCCAAAAATGAAGAAAAAAAAAAAAAACAAGCATATACGCTTGTGTGTTTTTCTGTATGTTTAAAGTCCAGCTAATTAAACACAGCATGTATCTGAGGAAGTGTTATGACTTGAGGAAATGAAAGCGGTCCAAAAACTCCTCAATTACAAACAAGTCGATGTGTTCGTAAATGTAATTTGATCCACACACATTTAACTGTTTGTATGAACAGGAAAAACACTTTTTGAACATGAAAATGTAAATAAAACATACACTACCGTTCAAAAGTTTGGGGCCACTTTGCCATGGGATTCAATAGGGAAGTGACCCCAAACTTTTGAACGGTAGTGTACCTGATCAGGAATGGTTTCATTATAATGTCTGCAATAAAATCATTAAATTCAGTCGCCTGACAAACCAACTCCAACAAAACAAAACAACTGACCTGTTGTAACAGAAGCAGATCTCAGTGAGTCGAAAACACCAGGAGAGACTGACCATCTGTGTGTTGTGCAATTCTTCTATGGGAAATGGGTTGGAGTTTAACCACGGACTCATTTTCAGTACCTCCCTTCTGTAGGATGTTGTAAACAGTGAGTTAAGTACTTAACTCCACACAAAGACCAGTGAGCAAATATAATTAAAGGACACAATACTCGGAAAGATGCTGTCCTTTGGTTAAATGTTTTCTAACAGCAACTTTGTTAATGTATTTCTTCAGATGAACAGTGTAAAAAATAATGGAATTTGTTGGATTATTTCTTTGTTGTAACATGCTTCTTGGCAATAAATCTGATCTGATGTGTAGGTTTTAATATTTATTCTCCAATTATTATACTGGTTTTTAATACATTTGAACTAGTTTTACTTGTATACTTGTGAGACTTCTTTGTTCCAGTTGTACATTTTAACACACCTTCAGTTGTTGTTTAGGAAATCTATTAACTATATTAATTTCATTATACAGTTTTTTGCACTATGACAAACTTCATCTCTCATTTCTCTCTAAAACCTTTTGAGCGTCATATCTATAAGTCCAGAGTCTGCAAAGTTTAAAGCCCTGCTAGTGCAGGAGATAACATAAAAAAAACACTGTTGAAGTAGAGAGGAGAGCTGTGTTGTATCAGGACAACATGTGTAATGTGATATATAATAAATAAAATTAGATGCCTCTTTGTTTTCTTGTACAGAAGAGTTATCGCAAAACTCTCATGCATAGACATCTGTTGAACGTTATAATTTTTGTTATAACATTAGCAGCGCTGTTTTAGTAATACTTCTCTTGTTTATGTAGCTAGGTGAAAGATGGTGTTCACACTTTGACCACCGGATGGCACTGTCCTCCATTCAGCTCCCTAAACTTGAGGTGTGGAAGGAAATGATGCAAGGCAATAAACAGCAAGGGTGAAGCTTTACATTCCATTCAATGCACATGTTCTGTGCCGAGCATCTGAGGTTCATTAAAGAGGGTGAAGAAAAAATGCCAAACACAGTTTTTGCACATGATCATTTAAAGATCTACCTATATACATTGCATGGAAATGTATTGCTATGTAGAGCTGCATGAGACAGACCGCTGCTGCAACCTGTGAATTTTGAGTTAACACTGACATTTTGTGCAATGAGTATCCTAAAAGTGCACTACTGCGTTTTGTTTGATATTGTTGGAGTCTTAAAGGTCCCATATTATGCAAAATTCACTTTTTAATGGTTTTGGAACAGTCATACTGGTCCCCCCGCATGTGTAGGAGACCCGTAAGTGTGAAACTCTTTCAGGCGCTCTCTCTCCCCCCTGCTCCACCTCTAGGGAAGTAAGCGCTGAAATGAGCTTGTTTGAAAGCGTGTACGTTATGACGTCATAAGGGACAATAACCACTCCCCACAGAGCGATGGACCCGCCTACCGGCTCTCAAAGCCCGCCCTCTAAAAATCAACTAGCGCCCAGTGTTTATCCTTTTCGGCAACCCTCGTTAGCGGACATGGCTAAGCGACAGAAGCACTGTTCTGTTTGTGGCTGCATAAATGAACACGAAAACGTTTTTTTACTTCCATCCACTGAACCCACGAGGACTGAGTGGATTAATTTTATTTTTGGAGGAAATGTACCCGGAAAACTTCCAAAGGTTTTGCATGTCTGTGGCCAGCATTTCAAAGAGGACTGTTTCCACAACATGGGGGCATGGAAAGCAGGCTTCGCCAACCGTTTGAAGCTGAAGCCAGGTTCAATACCAACTGTCCGTGACACAGCTGGAGAGGTAAGAGCTGGCAGTTATTTTATCGTTTCGGCCTTATTAGTCTGATAGCTTGAAAATATATTAGCACTGTTGTAAATGTAGCCAAGTCACTGTTTCTACTGTTTGTATCCGGTGCCATTGTGCATCAGATTGATGAGCGTAGCTAGCTGTGTTCTCCGTGCGTCGCGGTTTGGGTCGGGATATTACTATTGATTTCAGTTACCATGTAAACAGGGGTAACTGTCTGCTCATTCATGTCAACAGGTTATTCCTAATCTTTCTGCAACCTAGAATATTGACCATAACCTGAATTTTCATGGCATGTAAACATAGTATTGTTTACATTGTGAACACCTAAATTACAGTTCATGGATGTTTTTCAGATTACAGTATCTAACATTCTGTGTGTTGTGTACATACAATATGTAAATTATTTTACTTTAGTGCATTTGCTGTCAAAATGTTAGTGGTCTGCAGATGTTATAGATAATAATTTGAAAAGACATTATTGTAAACTAAGTTTTCTGTAAGCAGGCCAGCACATCCACTTCATCCTCTCAGATACATGCATTAGTGGATGTTGGATGCCAGACTGACCCACTGGACAGGCGTACTGTAGGCACACAACTATCCTTTAGGACTCTAAAGGCCCACTACAGAAGTATCGGTATGTACTAGCCACCACTTGTACAATTAATTATGATAAATTGACTAGTCATTCACTTATATTTATGCTTATTACTTACATTTTCAGCTGTCCTTGTGTAATTTCTGAGCATTTTATTCATTACAAATGATATTTGGTTACAGGTGTACAGGCTACTGTGTCCTGCATAGATTTTGGTGTTGGGACCTCCACTGCAGACCCCATCTTTTTTTCATCCACACCTGTGAGGAGACCTTCAAAAAGACCTCGTTTTGCCCTTGAGGAAGAGCTGGAGCGGGATGACGATCCATTTGATGGGAGCTCTTCAATGGCAGCCTCAAAGGGGCTAGATTCCACTTACGAGCCTGGTGATTCTGCCACATTAACAGAGCCTCCAGATTTGTTGTAAGTCTCTATACATCAAAATCATACACTAACTGGAACGAGTGTTGTACTTTTAATTACAGTACTGATGGGACACAAACTCTTTCATTGCTCAGAACATGTCTTCTATTTTTTTCCACATAGGGAAGAAAGCCAGATGCCTGTCCAAAACATAAAAAAATACATAGTATATGAGAGCTGTATCATGGAGCTGTTTGCAGTGTGTCCTGTCTGCACGCGTGCATGTGAGGTCAGGACACGAAAACTGGGAACATTCCTGTCTGTGGAGCAGCGTTGCCCCCATTGCGACTTCTATAGACAATGGAAAAGCCAGCCTCTACTTGGAAGCACACCAGCTGGGAACCTCCACCTTTCTGCAGCAGTGTACCTGAGTGGTGCATCTTTTCCAAAAATCGCAACAGTAAAAGATTTTTAACTGTCTATTCTTGGATTGTGAATATGTTGTTGACTATAAAACTAATTCAGATAACATTACATGCATTATGTCAAGACAGACTTTTTGTGTTCTTTTTTTTTAACAATAGGTCTTCACGGCAATGCAGCTGCAGTCATATCAATATGACACTTTTCGCCGATATGCCAGAGCCGTCATTGAACCTGCAGTCATTCACCACTGGAAAACATCACAGGATGCGATGCTGGAGCGGCTCAGTCAGGAGAGCAAAGTAATACTTGGTGGTGACATGAGGGCTGACTCTCCGGGTATTTATGATTTAAAATTAAGCAGGAGGTGATGGATTGCTACTGAGTGTAGAAAAATTTGCTTCTGGTGCTTAGCTGACATAAAGAACATACTGACATGAGATAACATGAAGATTCGTACCCATGTTTAACAGGGCATTCTGCAAAGTTTGGGAGTTACACTGTGATGGACCTAAGTACAAACACAGTTGTGGACATCCAGTTGGTTCAGGTGAATGTTTCAAATTACAATTCTAATATAAGATTTGTCAATGTTATTTCAAAATGAATGCTAATTATATATTTTCTAATATGTTTTTCTTTGCCTGTATGTGTGTCTGTCTGATTTTGTGGTTGGGCAACAGAGCAATGAAGTTGGTGGTAGTTACCACATGGAGAAAGAGGGCCTGGTGAGGAGTCTGGCATTGCTGGAAGCACGTGGTGTGACTCTTGATTGCATAGTCACAGACCGTCATCCACAAATTCAGAAGTTTCTCAGGGACAGAAACATCACCCAATACTACGATGTCTGGCACATGGCAAAAGGTAAATCTCCTTATCCTCTTTTTTTATCCATATCCTCATAGTAGCTGTCACTAAAAGTGCTTTATAAACAAAGTACTTATATGTATGATTTCAAAATGTATGCAAAAAAACCTAAGATTATTTGTGTACAAACCAAAACATTGTAGAGGTATAAGTCTTTAGTATTGGATACTTTGCAGTTGATTATCATATGGTGTACTTGACTTAGGACACAGGGATGTTTTTATTATAACTTTTCTATCTTACATGGATTTTAGGAATTTCAAAAAAACTGGAGAAAATCAGTAAGCAGAAAGGGTGTGAGAAACTTCAGAAGTGGTTGAAAAGCATGAACAACCACATTTACTGGACTGCGGCTACCTCAACCACTGGGCCTGAGAGAGTGGCAAAGTGGACCTCTATCGTGAACCATGTGCAAAACATACACACACATGAGGATCCTCTTTTCCCCAAATGCCTGCATGACGCCCGGCAGACACGGGACAAGAAGAAATGGCTCCAACCAGGTACTTAAGAAACTACAACTTATTACATTAGGCCTCATTTATAAGTCATGGTCAGATAGTAACTTAGAAGCTTTCAAATTCATCATAGATAGTAATAGTGATTTTATTCTCTGTTGTATTTCAAAATATGCTTCTTTTTTTTTTGTTCATAGCAACTCCACCATTCTACAAGTTGGAAAAGTTGCTGACCAACAAAAGAACTCTGAAGGATGTTTCCAAACTGAGCCCTCACCACCAGACATCATCATTGGAGGCTTTCCACAGCGTCATTCTTCGCTTTGCCCCAAAGAATGTTGTTTTTCCATTTATTGGAATGCTTTGCAGGTAAATCAAAATTTGTTCACGGAGTCATGACAGTGGTATCATAAACTTTGCTTCATTATCGACTTACGTGCGTCTGTTTTTTTTTTTGTTTTTTTTTCTTTACTTGTACCTCCAGACTCTACCTGGCTGCGATGTACTACAATGAAAACGCAGACCGACCACAGGCCACAACCAAGGAAGGCGATCCTCTCTTCAAGGTTCACTTTCCAAAGGCTTTGAAAGGAGAATGCAGAGTAAAACCACATAAGACAGAGCCAACATTCAGTAAGTCTTACAATTCTTTTTATTATCTGTCAGAAAATATTTTGAACTTGATGTTATAATTATGGCTGTCATGTCTTTTTATAAATAATGAAAATCAAAGCACAATAAAAATAACTTTTGAAAAATAAATAAATAAAAAAAATTGAACAGGATATAACAGGATGTATTTAGCACAGTTTTAGTGTTTTCCAAAAAAGAAATTTTTCAATTACAATAAAAATAAATATCATCTTTTTGCTTGTGTTTTGTGAAACAGGGTATGTTGCTGACATGATGGACCTCATATTTGAAAAAGTCCTTGTGGACACGACACCGTACACAGATGCACTCTTGTCCATCCATGTACCGGAGGACCTCACAGCCCAGTATGAGCGGCCTGAGAAGGAGGAGGTCATTGCCAGCTATGTGTCCCGATTTAATCGAGGGCCAGTTTAAATCCCACATAGTGGCCTTCTGCATCAGGGAATTCCCTGTGGATTCGCAGTACCACACAAGCTGGAATCACAACACGAATTCTTTGTCCCAGGAAGCCCCAGCACCAGCTCACAAAGCTGCGATATGCCAAATACCTGAAACGACTAAAAACAATGGACAAATTATTTATCATTTCAGAGATTTGTTTAAAATCACTTTCATTATGCTGATTGCTTTCTACATTTCCCCCGAGTTCCTGTGAGCTTTATGCACAGCTCCAGTACTTCCTGATATTCAGTAAACTCCTTTATGTCCTGTCTCTTTTTACTGGATGAACTGATAAATCCTGGTGAGTCTGACTATTTACTGAAGTCAGACTCACCAGGATTAATAAGTTCATCCAGTAATGAGAGACCAGATATGTAGGAGTCTGCTGAATATCAGGAAGGACTGGAGCTATGCATAAAGCCTTTTGTGACATTTATTTGTGTTTTTCTGTTTATTTATTTGTTTGGTTTTTGATGTGCTGGTGGGGGATATTAATAAATAATTTGAAGTGTGTCATGACTCAGATCATTAGCAATTTTTGAATGTTACTCTTTCATGTATTTGTTTCACATTTATGTCTGATGAAGCAAATAAATGAGGATTTCACAGCATTTAGAGTTTTTATTCAGGCTAATACATTTTGTGAAGTAAATCATACCGGTGTATGCCTCTGAGCTGCAAACGACCATAGTCAGCTCTGTATATTTGGCTGGCATTCTGCAGGGAGTATATGTTTAGGCAGACCGGCTCAAACCCTGGATGGTCTACCATACATGTAAGGTCTTCATCAACCTCCTGTAGCCGCCTGGTGACCTACAGAAAATAGTGATATTGTAATTTGTAAGTCGAACTATTAGCATAACTACACGAGTTAGCTCTCATATTAGTATTGGCGTTCTTACCTGTGGGATCTCCAAGCAACAAACACATTCAGCTTCTGTTGGCATGGTTTCACAGTTTCCACAGGTGCACCTATCCACAATATATTGAAAAACTTTCAGAAAGTGACACAGTATGTGTTTGTGACAGTAAAAAGCTGCCGTTAGCTACATTGTACCAAATATGAAAAAAACTTGACAACATATTTAGAGACAATATTTACAACTAACCATGCAGAAACTCCCTGCTGCAGCCGCAGAGTTTGACCCTCCTCAGATATCTCTCCTTCTGGGTCCGACTCTGGCTCAAACTGGTAAGGGAGAACGACAGCGTCTCTACCAGTTGCCATAACGCTGCTGTTCACGAGAGCGGCATGAACGGGCATCATCCATGAACATAGTTACAAAAGAGGGGGAAAAAATTCAAGACAGGGACTAATGGAATGGCTGAAATTTTACTGGCTGGACGAGTAAAAGTCACACTAACCTTTCACTAACGTCCTGTTAGTCTTCTTGCTCGAACTTCTTCAGGAATGGGTTCCGGTGTTCCGGTGTCATGCCGAGAAATGCATGTCTGCCGAGATTTGCATGCCCATCGCGTGAACGCGCACCACTAAGCATTCGAGATCGTGTCGTTGTTTGAGACATTTCACATCTAGAATCGATGTAGCTTTGATTGTTGTTCTTTTATAAGATAATAAAGTATTTGAGAGATGTACTTTAGTAATATTTAGACCTACACCACTGGGTAAAACATTCTTTATTTGCTTCTTTAGCTCATTTAAGAAGTGTAACATTTTTCTGTCCACAGAGTGTTTTGGCATCGGTTCACCTATGTAACTTTAGCCCGTAACTGGTTAAAAAACACGGCAAAATCTTCCACTCAAATGATCCACAAATTATGTTTTTTTTTTTTTTTTTTTTTTTTTTTTTTTTTTTGTTGTTTTTTTTGTTTTTTGTTTTGTTTTGTTTTTTCTTCTTCTTCTTCTTCTTCTTTTGGTTTTTCTTTCATTGTCACATTTTTTGTTGGTCAAAAATAACAACAAGGGAAATTGGTAAAGGTGGAAGTACTGGTTACAAGTTTTATATGGTTTATATTGCTCCCCATATTTATTGGCTAGCATTTCAGTCAAGCAATCTGGTTTTATTTATACAACTCTAGTCACTCAAAGTGCTGGACAGAGATAAAAACAGGAATAAAAACAAAGTACACTTAACAATTATAAATATCACAACTTTCTCAACTGACACCCCTATCACGCATCAAAGGCTGATCTGACAATATAGATTTTCAGTCTTTCTTAAACAGGGGCAAGGTTCACATATGTAGGTTACATGTAAGAAACACACACTGATCAGTCATCATAGACTAGTTGTAATGTGGGAAACAACATTTCAACCATACCTTTATGTATTTAAGCTCCTGGGGGGGGATGCATAATGTGGCAATGCAGATTTAGTGCTTGCCGAGAAATGCATCCCCTGGTTTATTAGGCTACTGTGTAAGTTACATGTAAGAAACACACACTGATCAGTCATCATAGACTAGTTGTAATGTGGGAAACAACATTTCAACCATACCTTTATGTATTTAAGCTCCTGGGGGGGGGGGGGATGCATAATGTGGCAATGCAGATTTAGTGCTTGCCGAGAAATGCATCCCCTGGTTTATTAGGCTACTGTGTAAGTTACATGTAAGAAACACACACTGATCAGTCATCATAGACTAGTTGTAATGTGGGAAACAACATTTCAACCATACCTTTATGTATTTAAGCTCCTGGGGGGGGGGATGCATAATGTGGCAATGCAGATTTAGTGCTTGCCGAGAAATGCATCCCCTGGTTTATTAGGCTACTGTGTAAGTTACATGTAAGAAACACACACTGATCAGTCATCATAGACTAGTTGTAATGTGGGAAACAACATTTCAACCATACCTTTATGTATTTAAGCTCCTGGGGGGGGGGGATGCATAATGTGGCAATGCAGATTTAGTGCTTGCCGAGAAATGCATCCCCTGGTTTATTAGGCTACTGTGTAAGTTACATGTAAGAAACACACACTGATCAGTCATCATAGACTAGTTGTAATGTGGGAAACAACATTTCAACCATACCTTTATGTATTTAAGCTCCTGGGGGGGGGATGCATAATGTGGCAATGCAGATTTAGTGCTTGCCGAGAAATGCATCCCCTGGTTTATTAGGCTACTGTGTAAGTTACATGTAAGAAACACACACTGATCAGTCATCATAGACTAGTTGTAATGTGGGAAACAACATTTCAACCATACCTTTATGTATTTAAGCTCCTGGGGGGGGATGCATAATGTGGCAATGCAGATTTAGTGCTTGCCGAGATATGCATCCCCTGGTTTCTTGGCCAGGATGTACAGTACCAGTACAAAACTCACAGAAATGCCTCTTATTATACTCGCTTATTTAAAAATGAGAATTGACAAATTGTTTATGCACAACTTTTAGTATTTTCACAGATGGGCATTTGTGCATTCAGGTGTATTCATATATATAGCTATATATATAATTTTTTAATTTAAAAGATATGGGGGACAATTTGCAAGAGTTCCTCTTTATGCATAATGATGTGTGCGTATGATTAGGGTAATAGTAAAGTAAAGCGTTTCCAATTATAACAAGTATTTGGCATGTGTTTCCCTTAACCTCTTAAATAAGCTAAATACCAAAAACACCTTCTTTTTTTTCTTTGAATCTGCGTGTTTGTGAAATGAACTTTTTCAGTCGGTCCCTTGCACCCGAAACTTCACAGGACAGCTATTGAGCGACAAAAGTCACAGGTTGTAGCATAGCAGCGGCTACAATTGGATTCATTAGAGGATAATTTATCGTTCTTGTAGCAAGGTAGCTCGTCAAGGTAGCAAGGTAGCGCGTCATAATGGACGTGCATTTATACGAGGCAATTTTACTGTACAAACGTTTTGGGAAATATAACGAGCAATTAACTAAAGCCCAAAAAAACGAAATACGACGGAAAGCGTCAAGATATGTCCTTGAAGGTTTGTTTTCACCCTCCTAAGTTTAAGTAACCTAAGCAAAGTGTTGTGTGCTTTAAAAATTTGTATTCATTGTGATTGTTTCACAGTAGTAGGCTATTTATCTATTCGCAATAGTGTTATTCGATTTTATTGATATAGCCCCCCACCCCCCAATCGCCCCATGGGTGTTGTATTGCATGAACGTTGCTTAGGCTATTTCAAAATCTGTTTTTCAGGAGATTTTTTATTTCATATCAAAGGACCTGAAGACACCAAGACAAAAGTGGTGTGTGGTGCAGAAGATGCCAACGCTATTTTTGAACAGTTTCATGCAAGTCCAACAGGAGGACACACTGGCCAGAAAAAAACCAGGGATGCAATTTGCAGGCGGTTCTTCTGGCCTGGTATGACTAAAGACATCGACAAATGGGTAATAACATACAACTTATGTCCTTGAACAAACTTGCCATCAAACAGAAATGTTTACTACAAGATTATTGCTGTTGATATGAAGTACTGTATGCTGCTTCTTCTCCATTATGGTATGATACATAGCAAGCTGAGCGAAAGGCCTTGACATTCCTTCTTATATTAAATCATGAAAATGATAGATGCAGTTTATATAATTTTCATAATTTGATTGTCACACAGGTGTCAGAATGTGCAATGTGCCAGTCAGCTCAGCGGCCAATCAAACAGGAAGTTCAGTATACTCCTATAAAGGTATTATTCTGTATTATTTATTATTACAAATGAAAAGCTGCAAGAATAATTCATTTAAACTTTGAAAGTACAGCACAGATATATAAGCATGTTAAAGCCAGAGCTTTACAGTTTTGTCTCACAGCACAAGTGTTTCAGATTTGAACCTATCTATCTATCTATCTATCTATCTATCTATCTATCTATCTATCTATCTATCTATCTATCTATCTATCTATCTATCTATCTATCTATTCAATAAAATTGATCAAGATATTGTAGTTAAACTTCTAGACTATATTTATATAAAATATATCTATATAAATATATACATATATATCTTTTATGTTCAGGTTACCCAACCGTTTGAGCTTGTGGGAATGGACTTAATTGGGAAACTGAAAAAAACTAATCATGGAAACCAATACATATGCGTCATGATCGACTACTTTACCAAGTGGCCGCAAGCATATGCCATAAAGACAAAATGTGCTGATGAGGTCACTGAGCAGATTTTAAAGTTCGTCTATCAGTTTGAGGCACCAAAGAGGATACTCACTGACCAAGGACGTGAGTTTGTAAATGCGGTAATGCTGGATTTTTTACTCTCATGTATTCTATTGAATAAATTACATTAAAATTTAAACATCTTATTTAATCTTTAATTATATTTTTTGTTTGTTGCTCACAGGTTAACAAGAGTGTGTGTGCCAAACTGGGCATCCTCAGAAGCCTTTGCGCTCCCTACCATCCACAGACCAATGGTTTAATTGAAAACATGAACTCAACCATTCAAAAGTAAGGACAAGCATTTACATAATTCTGTAAATCTTTCTTTTTGTTTTATTTAGCACGTAAATGCTATAATTAGAACATAGAAATAAAATAAGATAGATAAATTTGCCGAGATAAATGATTTTTTTGTCAGATAGAGAGAAAAGAAGAAGAGCTACAGCCATTCTGGTACAATGTAATAATCCTAATAGAATGTTTTTGGGAGAGGTAGAAGCCAAATAGGATTACAGCAGCAACACTCCCATAAAATACTCAACAATTACATGAAAACAAAATACATATCAAAATAAATATATAAATATGTTGCAAACACATACAATCAATTCATGTTAATTTCCCTTTTATCAGGACAGGTACTCAGCCATTAGCTTCTACTTCAGTTCATTTTTATAAAGTGAAAATGTTGTAAATGAATCTATAAGAAATGCAATATCTGCTCCATAATTTAGCACCATAATATCTTGGTCATTGACAAACCTTTTTTTTTTGTATGTAAAATTTGTAATCTAGTAGTTCAATTTATTTTAGGGCTCTCTGCAAACTTGTGGGAACAAGACCTGACACATGGGATGAGTATTTGGATCCTGTAATGTTTGCCCTTCGGACCAAGAAGCAAGTTACAACAAAATATTCCCCATACTTTTTGATGTTTGGGAGAGAAGCCCGCTATCCTGTGGAAATTCCAGAGAACTATGAGGTTTGTGAAAGTGGAGAATTAGATATCATTGTGTTTTTTTGTGGTTAAAAAAAGTTTGAGTAACCACTATCATTTTTTTCAAAGTATACTTGTAGCATTTTATATTTTTGTTTGTTTGTTTAGCTGGATAGCACTGTGGAGGATGTTGTTGGTGAGGAGAACATTTCCAAAGCCATTGAAGAGATGGATGACATCAGAAAAATAGTTTTGGAGAATGTCTCCAAAGCACAAAACACAACAAAGAAGCGCCTAAAGTCTTTGGGGAAGAGTATTGATTTTGCTGTAGGCGACATGGTTCTGAGACAGAACATCAGAAGCCAGCAACGGAAAGGTGGAAAGCTGGAGGCCAACTTCCTTGGGCCCTTTACAATCATTGCACTTGCCGGCAAGAGTGCTGATCTTCAAGGGGAAAATGGCTCTGTTCATAAAAAAGTCAGCATTGACCATCTGAAACCCTTTAAGCAGTGTGATGTAAGGGTACCACAAAAGATTGTATCCAGTGTATCCAATGTATCCAGTTCCCCAGCATCTGCTGCTCCGCACAGTTCCCCAGCCTCAACCACAGAAGCATCCGCTGCTCCTCACAGTTCCCCAGCATCCGCTGCTCCTCACAGTTCCCCAGCATCCGCTGCTTCCCACAGTTCACCAGCCTCAACCACAGAAGCATCCGCTGCTCCTCACAGTTCCCCAGTATCTGCTGCTCCGCACAGTTCCCCAGCCTCAACCACAGAAGCATCCGCTGCTCCTCACAGTTGCCCAGCATCCGCTGCTTCCCACAGTTCCCCAGCATCCGCTGCTCCTCACAGTTCCCCAGTATCTGCTGCTCCGCACAGTTCCCCAGCCTCAACCACAGAAGGATCTGCTGCTCCAGCTGACACATGCCCTGCATCATCAGAATCAGCAAATGAAAACTATAAAGAAACAGAGATTGCTAAATGTAAGATTTTTTAAAGAATGACAACATGTACTGATGTTTTGCAGTTTGTTTTTGTTTAATATTCTTGTTTACTTTTGTAGATGTGAATGAGGTGTGGTCTGGAAAATTCCAGAATGCTTCTGTGATATTATCCAAGATTGGACCTTACAAGCTATTTTGCTGGGACATCGCAAGGCTTGCTCCCAGCCAAGAGCTTCAGAGCGAGGTAAGTTTGTTTAGAACATCTGTTTTTAGTTTATTTCTTGATTTTATACTGACTGAATTTATGCCAAAAGCTTTCATGTTATTTTTAACTTTATAGTTAAAGTAGAAGAAATAACAAAATCCATCTATCCAAATTTAGATTGTTCACCATTGGATCCACAAATGTCAAGTAGTGCACTGTTCTCAAATATGTTATAAAAATATATCAAAATTGTTATGTGTGACATAACAATGTGTGACAGTGTAGTTATCTGTCCTTTTAGGTCATCAATGCATATCTGACAGTGCTCATCAAAAATCACAACAAGAAGAATGTGGACCATGCTGCTGTGATTGACACATATGAAATGAATCGGATATGGACCAAAAAAACCTCAAGACTGAAGGTAGAAAAAAATCTTTTTTTAAAGACACAACTACAAACTTACAAATGTATCATCTCAAGAAAATTCAAGGCATAGTAGTTTCCCATGTATTACAATACTTTTCTGTGTTATATCCCATTTGCAAGTTATATATTTTCCTGTTTTTAGATGGAGCCGTTACATTACAAGTTCATACTTGGGATTATTAATGAACACCACCACTGGATGTTAACGGTAAAATTAAGGCTGTTCTACCTTGATTGATTGCTAAGTAAAATGTATGATTAAGGATCTTGGTTGTTCTCTGATCTTACAACCTTTTTAACATACATTATTGAAATGAAATACCTTGACATACTTCCCAACAGTAGTAATTTTCATTAAAGTATAGCACACATTCCACATTGTTGAACAGTTATTTTACCTATGTGTTTACTTTGTTTCAATTTTCAATATACATTGTACCACTACAAGAAATTGTAATCTTATGGTTCTATGTCAGGATGGTAAATCCAGTTTAATTCAATTAAAATATAATTGTTTCATGTTAAATCTTTTTGATTTGAGTTCAAGTATGGTAAGGTCACATTATTACCAAATTTGTTTATAACTAGTATCATGGTGTATGTGACTGGGAATACTTTTGTCTGAAAGAAATTATAAGTTATTATAAAATGTAAAATTGACACTGAATATGCTTTCTTACAAACTGCAAAGGTAATTCATCCATCAGAGAAAAGGTCTCTGTTCTTGGATCCTCTGGGAGAATCCCATGAAAAGACCAAAAGATGCCTTGAAGCAACCAGGTGACAAAACTATTGATTGTATTTACATTTTCAAGTTGCTGCATGTAATGTTTAAGAAGAAACATTGACCACTTGTGGTATCATTTATATTTAAGAGCATTTATGCGAAAAAGAGGCTGTAACGTGTCCAGGTGGGTGTGTGGCACTCTTCCCCATGTGAACCAGCAGGATGGAGTGTCATGTGGTGTTTTTGTGTTAAAGGTGAGTGTCTGGGATTCTTTACATTTTTACAACAAATGTAAAGTACCTCAATCAAATATCCCTACTCATCCAAAGATAATGACATGTGACTAGGAAGGTTTGCCTTTATAGCAAAATTTCAAACTATTACTTGATAGTACCTATATTTGCAATATGCCATGTGTTCTTGATATATTATTTTGTTGTAAAAGATATTATTTGATGCTACTTTACTTGTTTACTGTTTGTTCTCAGTTTGCTGAGTGTATTTTGGAAGGAAAACCTCTTCAGTTTGACAACAGCACAACAGCAATGAACACCGTGAGGTTCCAGATTGCAACCACTCTCCTCAAAGAATCTGGTGTGTTTATGTTGTTGCCTTCATATTTAACATCAAATTCTTAAAGAGCACCTGAACATGTTGTGCTTTAAGTGGCAAAAAAGTGCCCTTTGAAATCATGCACTTAAGTTGGACTATGAAGCACAACTACGAGGAATAACCATTTTTTTGTTGTTAACAGAAACACTCAAGAACCTCTGCCATCACTGTGGCTTCCAAGACACTGACGATCCACAGTGGGTAATGACATTATTTTGTACATTCAAAGTTAGAAAGAGAAAACTGTATCTTAAAGGACTATTGTTGTTACTACACCTTATTACTACACTTATCTATTATTCTCATGTAATGATAAGTGTATCATTTCAGGTTAAAAAATTTCACTACCTGTGTAATACAATTATTACACACAAGAAAACTTGATAATTAAATGAAAGGGAATGTTGACATCAATTGTGTTTAAATTTTTCAGATTGCTTGTGACAACTGCGGCAGATGGTACCACCATGGCTGTGTCAAAAGTCCCCCACTACAAAAAAAGTACTTTTGTGATGTCTGTGTGTCATTTCTTTTTTAGTTTCAGGTCCAAGGGACCAATTCCACATTCAAAGAAAAAAAAGAAAGAAAAGGTGTCGTACAGAGTTTTTTTTTAAATGAAGCTTATGTAAGGTTAAGGAAAAGACATGCCAAACACCTATTTATTGAAAAGGTTTTATATAGGCTGTATTACCCTAATTACATATAGACACACAATATTTTGCGTAAAGAGGAACTCTTGAAAATTCTCCCCCGTATCTTTCAAGTTTAAAAATTCAGGTGTTGTTGTAAAGTTTGAAAGAGACAAATAGGTGAAATAATAACCTTGGTTTAATATTATTATTATTATTATTATTATTATTGTTGTTGTTGTTGTTGTTGTTGTTGTTGTTGTTGTAATTTGTATGTTGTATAAAACAGTTTTATAAATCAGAACAGGAGTGGAAATTCTTTTCTTTTCTACATTATATTGATTGCATTCTGAAACATTACTGTGAAGTATAATAAGAGGCATTTCTGTGAGTTTTGTGCTGGTACTGTACATCCTGGCCAAGAAACCAGGGGATGCATATCTCAGCAAGCACTAAACCTGCATTGCCACATTATGCATCCCCCCCCTGGAGCTTAAATACATACAGGTATGGTTGAAATGTTGTTTCCCACATTACAACTAGTCTATGATGACTGATCAGTGTGTGTTTCTTACATGTAACTTACACAGTAGCCTAATAAACCAGGGGATGCATTTCTCGGCAAGCACTAAATCTGCATTGCCACATTATGCATCCCCCCCCAGGAGCTTAAATACATAAAGGTATGGTTGAAATGTTGTTTCCCACATTACAACTAGTCTATGATGACTGATCAGTGTGTGTTTCTTACATGTAACTTACACAGTAGCCTAATAAACCAGGGGATGCATTTCTCGGCAAGCACTAAATCTGCATTGCCACATTATGCATCCCCCCCCCAGGAGCTTAAATACATAAAGGTATGGTTGAAATGTTGTTTCCCACATTACAACTAGTCTATGATGACTGATCAGTGTGTGTTTCTTACATGTAACTTACACAGTAGCCTAATAAACCAGGGGATGCATTTCTCGGCAAGCACTAAATCTGCATTGCCACATTATGCATCCCCCCCCCCCCCCCCCCCAGGAGCTTAAATACATAAAGGTATGGTTGAAATGTTGTTTCCCACATTACAACTAGTCTATGATGACTGATCAGTGTGTGTTTCTTACATGTAACTTACACAGTAGCCTAATAAACCAGGGGATGCATTTCTCGGCAAGCACTAAATCTGCATTGCCACATTATGCATCCCCCCCCCCCAGGAGCTTAAATACATAAAGGTATGGTTGAAATGTTGTTTCCCACATTACAACTAGTCTATGATGACTGATCAGTGTGTGTTTCTTACATGTAACTTACACAGTAGCCTAATAAACCAGGGGATGCATTTCTCGGCAAGCACTAAATCTGCATTGCCACATTATGCATCCCCCCCCCAGGAGCTTAAATACATAAAGGTATGGTTGAAATGTTGTTTCCCACATTACAACTAGTCTATGATGACTGATCAGTGTGTGTTTCTTACATGTAACCTACATATGTGAACCTTGCCCCTGTTTAAGAAAGACTGAAAATCTATATTGTCAGATCAGCCTTTGATGCGTGATAGGGGTGTCAGTTGAGAAAGTTGTGATATTTATAATTGTTAAGTGTACTTTGTTTTTATTCCTGTTTTTATCTCTGTCCAGCACTTTGAGTGACTAGAGTTGTATAAATAAAACCAGATTGCTTGACTGAAATGCTAGCCAATAAATATGGGGAGCAATATAAACCATATAAAACTTGTAACCAGTACTTCCACCTTTACTAATTTCCCTTGTTGTTATTTTTGACCAACAAAAACATGTGACAATGAAAGAAAAACCAAAAGAAGAAGAAGAAGAAGAAGAAAAAACAAAACAAAACAAAAAACAAAAAAAACAACAACAAAAAAAAAAACAAAACAAAAAAACAAAAAACAAAACATAATTTGTGGATCATTTGAGTGGAAGATTTTGCCGTGTTTTTTAACCAGTTACGGGCTAAAGTTACATAGGTGAACCGATGCCAAAACACTCTGTGGACAGAAAAATGTTACACTTCTTAAATGAGCTAAAGAAGCAAATAAAGAATGTTTTACCCAGTGGTGTAGGTCTAAATATTACTAAAGTACATCTCTCAAATACTTTATTATCTTATAAAAGAACAACAATCAAAGCTACATTGATTCTAGATGTGAAATGTCTCAAACAACGACACGATCTCGAATGCTTAGTGGTGCGCGTTCACGCGATGGGCATGCAAATCTCGGCAGACATGCATTTCTCGGCATGACACCGGCGTTTGTTTATCCTTCACTACGCTGTAATCAGCGTCTAGTTACCGCTAAGGCCTAACCTGTCAATCACCTCATGACGGGCGATGCGATGGGCGGAGCCAACAGCTGAGCTGCTCCACCAGGGTTCCGCCCACCATAAACGGCACATTTCTGAAGCTGCTAAAAAGAGGGAGGTGAAGAGAAGCCGCTGCACTCAAACTGAGGGTCGATTTGTCCATACCATGGCGGAAATATTTCATTTAGATATTAATGAATGGTCTCAGATTGGGAATAAAGTGTATAATATGGGACCTTTAAAAATGCACAAGTAATAAAGAACAGGTACTTCTTCCCACAGTATTAAAATAGGCAGGTACTAATTTTCCTGAGTAATCAGGTTCTGTTCCACACAAATTTCTTTATACCTTTCTCTTTAGGTTCTTCTCCTGCATGTTCTTTGATGGATCAAAATATGACAGACTACTTCTCTCAGGTAACTAATTAGGGTCCGAGCCATACGAAGTATGGAAGGACCCTATTGTTGTTGAAATGTTTAGTCTCCTCCTCCTCCTTCTAAGCTTTTTGAGACCAAATTTGACCCCCTAAACACCCATGAAAAGTTGTGAAATTTGGCACACACATGAAGCCCGGCGAAAATTTCAATATTCTAAGGTCCGCATAAACTTCAATGCAAAAGTGGCTCAACAGCGCCACCTAGACACCAAAAAAATCCCCAAATGGATGGGGTCCCAAACGTCTACTTTGACATAGGAAGACGAAACTCGGCACACACGTGTAACACCCCGAGTCGAGCAAAAAAGTCAATCGAAGACATGTTGCCATGGCAACGGGGTGCCCGCCATCTTGGTATATACATCCATTTTTTACCCATTTTTTTCACTTTACACACATCATATTTGAATAAACTAATCTGAGGGGATTCATGCGAGTGACTCCAAACTTGGTGGGAAGCTTCCTGACAAGTTGAGGACCAAACGCTCCTCAAATCTTTTTAATAGGAAAAAGCGTGTTACCGTGGCAACCAACGGAAAAAAGCCTTCTTGCCATGAAACACGGTTTGCTCATATCCTCATAGAAGTACATGGGATCTGCACCAAAGTTGACGGTATTCATGCTTGTTGGGTCCTTAACACATTACAACACCTGTTGCCATGGCAACATAGCATGTTAGCTAGCATGTTAGCATGCTAGCAAAAAATGCTAATTAGGTATATCTACATTTCTGATTCTCAGCTACACATTTTACCATGTTACATACCATGTTAGCAGGTTACCTAACATGCTAGGAAAAGGTGTATGAGATGGGTGCCGGGGTCAAGAGGCTTGGACCCGATGGATGTCGCTTGCAACTTTAATTTATTTATTACAATTGATTTGAGAAATGTGCAAATACAGAATTCTGGATTCGTATTACCTGTCCCCTGGACTAATACAATATAGAGTCTGCTGCTTTACAGTCAGAACTCCCTGGAATCCTTTATATAGGTCTGATTATTCACAGTTTTGGGACTAATGCTGCAGTCACAGGTTGACCACATGCAGATCTCTACAGCCGTCCATGTGACCCCCTTCCACTTGTGTCCTAAAAAACAGGAACAAGAAGACAATACACAGACAAGCAGATTCCCTCTGGACTCCGGTTAACTTAGACATTTCCTCTAAGTGTAACATTCCACGTGTTTTAACAGCAGACACAATTAATCAGCCCCTACATGTTCTTCTCACTCACCCCATATGAAGAGTCTCATTGTTGCTTAAGCACACTGTTAGTAAGTACATGAGCTTAAAGATAAGAGATATTTAATATGATTAACAGAGTAAAAATATAAATGAAAATAGGTAGCACACTTAAATAATTCCTCGATGAGTATCCCAATAAATTTATTTACAATTGAAATGATTCATTAAATAAAACTGCTACTTCTCCACCTCTCCTGTTCAGTCTGACCTCACAAATAAAACTAAAGTTGGAGGGGGTTGACTCTATAAGAGCAGCTGCGTTGTCTTGGTTTAACCAAGTTTCTGTTAAAAACATGAAATCAAGGTTGTGTTCAGTGAAAAGATCATTAAAATGTTTTCCCTGCTAATGACCTAACATTTAATAAAGCTAACTTAATGGGTTTGGAATTGTTTACCCTGTGTTTGGGGGCACGATGTGGCTCACAGGGTGTGTTAACACTACTTGGAAACCTTTTGGAAAGCAGCTCTCTGTGTTCTGACCGAGCTCCAGAAAGTCCAACCCAGTTTTCCAGCCTGTGCAACAGGATTCTGTGATCTACAGTGTCAAACGCAGCACTGAGATCCAACAGAAACAGGACTGATACTTGACCAGGATCAGTGTAGTGGCAACAACTGGTAGCATTTTAAAGCCACTCTTTTACTTGACAGGAGGTGAGGTTGGATAGGCTTGACTCGTAATTATATTACCTTTTCTTGCTCACAAATCACGGAAGACTTAGGTCGTGTTTGCGGTTTTATTTTTTATGTTACTCCAAGTATCTTTCAGTTGGTACATCCAAGCTTTTCCTGGGTTTCACAACAGTTCTTAGTTAACACTTACTATAGCAACAGTTTTTGTTGGTAACATAACTTGGTGACGGTCAAAAAACCCTTTTCTCTGTACCTCAGCACACCTGTCAGTCCACGCATCAATATCAAAAACCATAGCTCTTCCGTATCTCACAAAGAGCAAACGTAATGCCTACTTCAGGTGCTGTAGGACAATTAACAACTAGGTGAACATCAAAAAATAGTGTAACACAATGAATACCACATTACAAGAAAAATAACCAAAGTACACTAACCTACGCCAAACATCTTAACTTTCCATATCACAGTTTAGCTCCTACAATCAGTATTCAACCTAATGTCATTTAGCACTTTGACCAGAGCTGTTTCAGTGCTGTGATGAGGTCGGAAGCCGGACTAAAATTTATCAAGATTTCCACTTTCATTTAAAAAGTCATGAAGCTGGTGAAATACAACTTTCTCAATAATCTTGGAAATAAAAGAGAGGTTAGAGACGGTCTATAGTTGTTCATTATAGAGGCGTCTAGAGTCCTTTTCTTTAGGAGTGGCTTAATAGCAGCGATCTTTAGTGACTTGGGAAAAATGCCTGATGCCAGCGAGCTGTTAACTATCAGTAGGAGATCACTTTCTACTGAGGTAAAAACTGTTTTTAAAAAGTCGGATGGTATCATGTCCAGAGTGCATGTTGTTGATTTCAAATGCCAAACTGTTTCTTGTAGGATTTTTAAATCAACTGTTTTAAATTGCGACATAACATCAGAATTATTTCAAGGTTTTAGACACAGACTAATTTTCTTGTTTGACTGTGTGGAATTAATATTTTGCCTAATTGTTTTAATTTTTTGGCTAAAAATGTTGGCAAATTGGTTGCATTTCTCAGTGGAAAGGAGCTCTGGGCTTATCTGTGTAGGAGGATTAGTAAGTTTTTCAGTCATAGCAAACAGAGTGCGAGAATTGTTGACATTCCTGTTAATCATTCCAGATAAATGCACCTCTCTGGCCTTCACAGCTCATTGTTATAGTTATGCAGACTTTGTTTGTACAGCTCATAGTAAATTTGAAGTTTATTTTTCCGCCATTTCCGCTCAGTTTTTCTGCTTTCTCTTTTTAGGCTGGTGACCACAGTGGTGTTTCTCCATGGTGTTTTCTGTTTGATCAAAGTGCTCTTGATTCTTATCGGTGCAACAGCATCCATTACATTCAAGACTTTCAGATTGAAATTATCCAGGAGTCCATCAACTGACTCTGTACTGGTTGTTGGTAACATTTCATTAATGTACCTCTTCCTAACCGAGGAGCAGGTTGGTTGGACATTCTGAGTGACCAGTAAATCAAACAAAATACAAAAATGGTCAGACAAGGCCGAGTCAGTGACCGCAACAGAAGATAAAATATCAACACCCTTTGAAATAACCAGGTCCAGAATGTGACCTCGAATGTGGGTCGGTTCTTTTACATGCTGCCACAAACCAAACATACAATATGGAAGATATAGGGTCTTCTGCAGTCACAGATCCTGTGACCCCCTTCCACTTGTGTCCTAAAAAACAGGAAGAAGAAGACAATACACAGACAAACAGGAGATTTCCTCTAGACTCCGGTTAACTTAAAGGTCCCATATTATGCAAAATTCACTTTTTAATGGTTTTGGAACAGTCATACTGGTCCCCCCGCATGTGTAGGAGACCCGTAAGTGTGAAACTCTTTCAGGCGCTCTCTCTCCCCCCTGCTCCACCTCTAGGGAAGTAAGCGCTGAATTGAGCGAGTTTGAAAGCGTGTACGTTATGACGTCATAAGGGACAATAACCACTCCCCACAGAGCGACGGACCCGCTTACCGGCTCTCAAAGCCCGCCCTCTAAAAATCACCTAGCGCCCAGTGTTTATCCTTTTCGGCAACCCTCGTTAGCGGACATGGCTAAGCGACAGAAGCACTGTTCTGTTTGTGGCTGCATAAATGAACACGAAAACGTTTTTTTACTTCCATCCACTGAACCCACGAGGACTGAGTGGATTAATTTTATTTTTGGAGGAAATGTACCCGGAAAACTTCCAAAGGTTTTGCATGTCTGTGGCCAGCATTTCAAAGAGGACTGTTTCCACAACATGGGGGCATGGAAAGCAGGCTTCGCCAACCGTTTGAAGCTGAAGCCAGGTTCAATACCAACTGTCCGTGACACAGCTGGAGAGGTAAGAGCTGGCAGTTATTTTATCGTTTCGGCCTTATTAGTCTGATAGCTTGAAAATATATTAGCACTGTTGTAAATGTAGCCAAGTCACTGTTTCTACTGTTTGTATCCGGTGCCATTGTGCATCAGATTGATGAGCGTAGCTAGCTGTGTTCTCCGTGCGTCACGGTTTGGGTCGGTAATGGGGGCTTCAGGAATGGGTTCCGGTGTTCCGGCGTTTGTTTATCCTTCACTACGCTGTAATCAGCGTCTAGTTACCGCTAAGGCCTAACCTGTCAATCACCTCATGACGGGCGATGCGATGGGCGGAGCCAACAGCTGAGCTGCTCCACCAGGGTTCCGCCCACCATAAACGGCACATTTCTGAAGCTGCTAAAAAGAGGGAGGTGAAGAGAAGCCGCTGCACTCAAACTGAGGGTCGATTTGTCCATACCATGGCGGAAATATTTCATTTAGATATTAATGAATGGTCTCAGATTGGGAATAAAGTGTATAATATGGGACCTTTAAGTGTAACATCTCACATGTTGTTTTACTGGCAGCACAGCGTTAGTCAGCCTGTCTCATGTTCTTCTCACACATCTTTGCTTAGGCACACTAGCACACTGTTAGTAAGTATATGAGCTTATAAATAAGAGATTTAATATGAATAATAGAGTAAAATTATAAATTCAAATAAGTAGCACACCTGAGTATTCCTTAATATCCCTTATTATTGGGAATTCCTCCCCAATAAATTGATCTACAACATCAGTGTACTAAGCGTCACATGTATGGAGACTGATATGCGGTTTTGTTTCTTTTCTTTTGTTAAGAGTGACCGTTTCAGATGTTCATGCACCAGCTGATGGACATATTTTTTTCTGGAAAGGCGGGTTCACAGGGGCTCAGTTTTCTGTGGTAAAATGTTTACTCCCACAAGTGAACCTGGTATTTGACACAGATTGGAAAGTGGCAGACCCACTGTCGCATAAAGACTTCTGTTACTTCAAAGCTGCCCTTTTATTTTTTATTCCTTTATTTTCTCCTTGTTACTCTGGGCAGCTGAGAAATAAAGACCCCACAATAAAACTTTGTGTCTGGTGAATAGAAACTTCACCCACCACTACATTTATAACATCGTTCGGTCAGTAAAATAAACGGATCATGTACAGTGGTGTCCTGCTCCTTAAAGACTAGAGATCACAAAAAATTAATTTTAGCAAAGGTTTGAAGCTATTTCTTTATCAGCTTTTGATGAATTATAAGAAAATCTGTGTTTTAAAGAACAGAAATCTCCAGATAAAATGCCCTAATCAGTAACTTTTTAAAAGTTGGTTAATCAGATCTGAATGATAGAAGAAAGGATTTTGAAAGCACTGAAGGCTGCAGCTCACCCCGAGTACCGAGAGAGACGTCCTCTGGACCGTCCTCAGGTGCTGAGACACAGAGCAGCACACAGGACTGTAGCAAAGAGTCTTCAAAATCTGACACAGAGGAGGCCAACGGCTTTGGGAGTCAGAGGTCACTGTGAAGACGGTCACCCCATCAGTCCTGCTCATAGTCACAGTAGATCATGTCATTCCAACATTTCTTTTATGTTTCCAAAAGACAAAAAGAGGAGGCGGCATGGGTAGCAACCCTCAGGACGAGAGACTTTGTGCGGAAGGACTGTTCAGTCATCATTTTAAACCAGAGGACTTTGGCAGGACTGGACAGTCAAATTGTTTAAAGGAAGGAGGGATAGCCTACAACCCATTTTTAATTTTCCTGACCATCTTTGCAAAGTTAGTGCCATGACAATTTCTCATATGATCATAATATTTCACTAACACAAAGTCCCCCAATAAATGATAATAAAATACACTATTAGTAATGGTTCCTTTTGAATTAACCCTTCAGTACTTTTACCAAATTTTTCTGGTATTGAATTCTATGTTTATTTTATTTTCTCTGACGTTGTGTAAAAAACGTCTGTTTTATATTGGTTTTGTGTTCTTTGGTACCTCTATCAGGTTCATTACTTTAAACAATTGTTTAAAGTAATGAACCTGATAGTGGGCTTGTCACGTCAAAGGGAAGTTTGGGTTCTGTACTTTTTATCAAATGGGAAGAGGAACACATGTAAATAACTTTAATTGATATATTTCGTTTTTGGAGTAAATTTGGTAAATTTTTAATTTAGGCAATCATTTTTTGTATGAGTGTGTTGTTTTTTTTTATTTATTATTTTTTTTACTCCACCCCTTTATTTTTTTATTTAATTATATTTGATATTTTTCACAATAAAAATAAAAATATAACTCCATATATGAGTATTACCATTATTATTTCTCTGAATGTTATAGAAAAATTCGGTATGCATGTGGGTGTGTTAGAGTATGTGTAAGTGCATGATATAAATTTAAAAATAATAAATTGTTTTATTATAAATGTGACATCTCTAATAAACCAAACTGATTGAAAATCGGTTGAAAATTCAGTGAGTTATGGTGATTTTAATCGTTGAAAGACCTCTGTCTCTGTTGACTAATGCAGTAAGCACACGCGGCTTCGCCCGGCCCAAGATGGCGGCCGCGTTGACGCATCCTTCCAATGGATCGCAGCGTCAGAGGCGGACTCTACGTATGGCCTCGGTTGGAATATCACGTGACTTTTGGTGTGCTGAATATGACATGCTCGACGTGCGATCGAGCAGATCGGCTCGAGCATAACATCCTTACTTGCGGGTAAACTTTATTAAACCGAACCAACGTTTCTTTAATAGTAAAAGAAACATTAAAGAGTTGAGGTGCAGATAGAAGAGCTCGAGGATCCGCTTCAATTCTTTTCAGGTATTTTCTGCAACCTTATTCAATGGAAACTTGAAATTACAGCTGGAGACTCCGACGTATCTGGATACTGACTGTTGTTGGTTTCAGTCCGCTGCGGAGACCAGCTCGCTGGGGAGAAACGACGGGACGGAAGGAGGATCGAACAAAGACACGTTATCGAGGGATCCTCTTCCGGAAGGAAGGTGAGAATTTTCATACTTTGGTGTGATGTGTTTGGTTTAAACTGTAATATTCCCGGGAATTGTGTGGTTGTGATGTTTGGAGCTTAGTGAGGTTCAGTTGTAGGTTGTAGATTGTTCCTCTCTGTTTAATGCTGGGCTCACACCAAACGTTTTTCACCGCGGTGAAGTTGGTTTTAGGTTGGATATTCGACAGACATTCATCATTTCGTGTTCAATAGCTTCCGTTTCACGCGACCAAAACACGTAATTCCTGACCTGTATTATAGCACAAGAAGAGACAAACAAGACACACCCCTTTTGATTTGGTTTGATGGTTCCATCTATTTTTTTTTAAATGTATAATAAAAAAATCTATATTTCTTCAATAGCTTCCACATTATGAGACCGAGGGGCCCCAAACCTCAACTAAAATATTCTACTAAGACACACAAACAAGACACACCCCTTTTGATTCATTTTGAATGCTCCTTCTGTTTTTTACATTTTTTTTTACAGTAAAAAAATCTATATTTCTTCAATAGCTTCCAAATTATGAGACCGAGGGGCCCCAAACCTCAACTAAATTATTCTACTAAGACACACAAACAAGACACACCCCTTTTGATTCATTTTGAATGCTCCTTCTGTTTTTTATCATTTTTTTTACAGTAAAAATATCAATATTTCTTCAATAGCTTCCACATCATGAGACCGAGGGGCCCCAAACCTCAACTAAAATAGTCTAGTAAGACACACAAACAAGACACCCCTTTTGTTTCATTTTGAAAGCTCCTTCTGTTTTTTACAATTTTTTACAGTAGAAATATCAATATTTCTTCAATAGCTTCCACATTATGAGACCGAGGGGGCCCCAACCTCCCCAACCCCTAACCCACTTCGAATTCAACCTCAGATCAGACGAGACGACCCGCTGAATTTAAGCATATTACTAAGCGGAGGAAAAGAAACTAACAAGGATTCCCTCAGTAGCGGTGAGCGAAGAGGGAAGAGCCCAGCGCTGAATCCCCGTCCGACTGGCGGGCGCGGGAAATGTGGCGTACAGAAGACCGCTCACCCGGTGTCGGTCAGGGGCATTCTGTCTTAGTAGAATATTTTAGTTGAGGTTTTGGGCCCCTCGGTCACATGATGTGGAAGCTATTGAAGAAATATTGATTTTATTACTGTAAACATTTTGTAAAAAACAGAAGGAGCTTTCAAAATGAATCAAAAGGGGTGTGTCTTGTTTGTGTGTCTTAGTAGAATATTTTAGTTGAGGTTTGGGGCCCCTCGGTCTCATAATGTGGAAGCTATTGAAGAAATATAGATTTTTTTATTATACATTTAAAAAAAAATAGATGGAACCATCAAACCAAATCAAAAGGGGTGTGTCTTGTTTGTCTCTTCTTGTGCTAAAATGCAGGTCAGGAATTACGTGTTTTGGTCGCGTGAAACGGAAGCTATTGAACACGAAATGATGAATGTCTGTCGAATATCCAACCTAAAACCAACTTCACCCCGATACGATTTTCACAGTCGCACACTAATAACGTTAGTCTTCAGAAAATCTTACTGGAGCGACAGCGCGCTTCTTCGAGAAAGATATTAATAGATTCGGCTTTTCTGGATTAATCACTCATAAACAGAACATTGCTTCTACTAAACCGACACAACACGATACGATTGTAGCTCGCAATCACAGCGACGTTGACTGTGAGCTATTTTTCATCAAAACGAGCTGTCCTCCGAGCTGGGAGACTTGCATTGAGCTCTATGCAGAGCCTGCCTGTGCTTTACTGGGCAGGGACCGTCAGCAAATTGTAACAACGAAAAAAACATGAAAGGAAAATAACTACAATATGACATGTTGTAGAGCTACCAAACTCGCAGTGCACACAAACCATCTCATATTGATCATACTAAAGCTCTTACTTTGGTAAAATATGCTTACATGTATTTTTAGGATTTTCTTTCACAATTTAAATAATAAATGAGCAATAACTATAGTATGACATGTTGTAGTGGCACCAAACTCACAGTACTAATAAACCATATTGATCATACTAAAGTTCTTACTCTAGTAAAATATGCTTACATGTATTTTTAGGATTTTTTTTTTAAAATAAGTAATAAATGAGCAATAACTACAATATGACATATAGTGACATCAAGCTCGCAGTACTAATAAACCATATTGATCATACTACACCTCTTACTTTGGTAAAATATAAACTGAAATTCTTAATAACATTATATTCTGTATTGATTCTACACTTCTCCCTGAGCTGCCACCTTACCGTGGTGGAGGCGTTTGCTCTTCCTGACGATCCTAGTGGTTATGTTTTCAGGGGCTTTATGCCGCTGGTAGGGTCCCCTGTGGAAAACAGGTGTCTAGGGGAAGGACCAGACGACAAACCATGGACCCAAGTTTCCCTTGCCCAGATGTGGGTCTCTGGGGCCCCCTTCTGGAGCCAGACCTGGAGGTGGGGCAAGGTGAGCTCTTGGTGGTCGGGCCTTTGTTCATGGGGCCCGGTCGGGCTCAACCTGAAAGGGTGACATGGGCCCCCGCTCCCCTGGGCTCACCACCTGCAGGAGGGGCCATAGGGGTCAGGTGCAGTGTGAGCTGGTTGGTGGCCAGAGGCGGGGCCCCTGGCGGTCTGATCCTCAGCTGCAGAAGCTAGCTCTTGGGACGTGGAATGTCATCTCTCTGGTGGGGAAGGAGCCTGAGCTGGTGCACGAGGTTGAACGGTTCCGACTAGATATAGTTGGACTCACCTCAACACACAGCTTGGGCTCTGGAACCACTGTCCTTGAGAGGGGCTGGACCCTCTTACTTTCCGGTGAGAGGCACCAAGGAGGTGTGGGCATCCTAATTGCCCCCCGACTTGGCGCGTGTACGTTGGGGTTTACCCCAGTGGGCAAAAGGGTAGCCTCCCTCCGCCTTCAGGAGGGGGTTTGGTCCCGACTGTTGTTTGTGCACCAGGCAGCAGCGCAGAGTACCCACCCATCCAGATTCTGATGAGTTGTTGTAACACCGGGTGGAGATGCAAAGGCACACTTAATGAAATAATAATGTATAATTCCTTATTGATCCATTGGGGAAACTCTCCCCTTGTTTGCTTTGCCTATAATGTAGAACAAGCATTTCAACCAGGGTTGGTACAGTCAGATAGGTGAGTTTACTGCTTGTGTTTGTCTTGGTTTCGGGTTATTTTTTACATTGCTGGTGTGGGGCTCTGCTGTTAGCACCTCTTTACAACCAGTTGAGGCCGGGACGCAGGTCACACCCACTGTCTACTGCTCAGGGCAAAGCAGATGGAGGCGGTGATTTTGAGGAAAATCCTGTATAAAAGAGAATTTGTTTGACTTCAGTGATTAATCGCATTGTTACGTGCTACATGTCTCTTTCCTTTAAAAGAAGGCCTACGGCTATATAAAGAAATTGCAGTAAATTGTGGTTTACAAACACTACATCAGGGGTTTCCAATCTGCGACTCTGGACATGCAAGTGCCTCTCTGGACCTTCCACAATGCCCCTAAATACGTGGCTAAAATATTTTTTTAAAATCTATCTTTCTTGTCATTAAGTTGGAAACCAGGGACTTTTTTTTTTACTTTACATAATTTTCCACAATTATCTACATCCCTTAGAAGAAAGTCTGTTTATCCTCATTTTAAAAAGGTTTTATGTTTTTCTTTATTTTAAAACCTAAAAATGGGCTTGGACACAGAGCTCTGTGAACAACCAGCCTCTTTAACATTGACCTTTTATGTCTTGCTCTCCTTGTGAAAGGTGTCAATGGTCGTCTTTTGGACAACTGTCAGGTCTGCAGTCTTCCCCATGATTGTATAGCCAACAGAAGTAGACTAAGATTCAAGATTGTTTTTTTGTCATATGCAGGCTCAACACAAGGTCAGCAATGCAATGAAATGCTTAGGATGAGAGGAACTGTTTGACTCACTAAGAAAATCAAGAAGTACTAGTAACTAGGGTTGTCCCGATACAACTTTTTCACTTCCGATACGATACCGATATTGCAGCCATTAGTATTGGCCGATAACGATATCAGTCCGATACAATATCTCAAATCATATATACTTTTGCTTATTTTGTAATGTGAAATGTGAGAAAAGGCTTGATCAAGTGATATTATTCAAACAGAATAGTCAGCAACAGTAGGTATGTGAAAGAAACTGACCCATTTATTAATAACCATGGATTGCATAAATTTAAATCTTAAACATTCTGTGAACATAAACATTCAGTGTTGTCAAACAGTAAGATACTCATCTAAATGCACATCCTATGCTGTTAGAAAATTGACTTTCTCATCCACCACGCTCAAGCATTTCTGTTTCCTATGCTTTCATTTTAAATGACATAAGACAAGTAAGTATGTAACAAGTAAATTAAATAAATAAATAATAAATTGGAGGACCCTGAAAAATAACTTCAATAAATCAAATATAAACAAAAAGTTAATTTTTAAAGTGCAAAATTAAAATTCAAAGTCACGTTTAGCTATTTTATCCTGTCAGTATATGGTAGGAACAACTGAGGGTGGGGAGGAAAAAACAAAACAGAACATTGTCCATTAACTGCCTGCTCAAAGTTAAGAGTCCACAACTTCACTTTCACTGACTGCCCAAAACTATGTGGTCATCATTGCTCTTAGTCTTCACAAAAAAATAGTGTAAACAAAATAAACATATTACTCTAATAACAAGAGCAGAAAACAAATAACCAGTCAGTTAAATGATAACTGCCCTTTCTAATCCTCCATCTCCACTTTCTGCAGTCCGAGCATGATGTGGAGATTCTTTTTTAAGAAGATAAGCATTTCGGCATGCTGAGCTGTCAACCTGCTCCTGTGCTCCTCAATGATAACTGATGCTGTGCTAAAGAGCCGCTCACTCTCAACACTCGTGCAGGGCGCACAAAGGAACTTAACTGCTGTTGCTGCCAGTGTGGGGAGTCGTGCTTCGTTGGCTCTCCAGCAGAGGTGGGAGATTGTGCCATCATCAAGTCATCTCCATGCCATGAATTAGTTCTGCCCAGCCATTGAAGCAGGTGATTCCAATCAACCAGCCCAGTGAACTAACCTGCGCTGAATGGAATTACCTGCCTAAATGGCTGGGCAGAACAAATTCATGGCATGGAGATGACTTGATGATGGCACAATCTCCCACCTCTGCTCTCCAGTAATGTAAAGGATTGTTCTTACGTTCAATAGGAGCCTCACAGAGATAGCTCTCTATTTCAAAGATTACCCCTGGCGTGATCTTCTCTGAAGGAGTTGTTGCTGTGGTGCTTTCCTCCAGTATCTCATCGAAGATGCTGCCAAGGGTGCTGCTTGCACTCTCCATCCGTGGAGTCTTCTTTACTGGCTCAGACACAGTTTTATCAGATGGAGGCGTGGTCTTCAGCTCTTCCTCTACTTTCAACACCGCTACTTTAAATGCTGTCTTTGCATGTTCCAGGTTTTCCACATTTGTGAAGTACCTGGCATAAATATAAAATAATGTAATATTATTTCAGAGGTTTTCACATCCATTTGTGCTCACAGAAAGCAACACAGTCATAATAATGTAAACACTGATTGTGTAACCCACTTTTTTCATTTCATTAACAATATGGATGCATATTTATTCATTTAAATGATTTCTTCATCTGTACAATAGTCATTTATTATCTGTGCAATATTTATTAACTGTGAAACACTAAAAACACTTCCTGGTATCTTCAGTTGCAGCACATTTTTAAAATGATTTTTAATCAACTTGCCTTGTTTCTGATGAATGGTTGTGATATGTGCATGTATGTATGAAATCTGTAATGTGTTTCAGTTTTTCTCATAGATCAAATTTGATAAAATAGATTTAACTATTTAACATAAATTCTCTTACTTGTCTTTATACCGTGGATCCAGCAGTGTTGCCACAGCGTAGAGAGGCTCGGATTCCACATGCTTGAAGCGTCTGTGAACTGCATCCAGAAGGGTGGCTTTCATAGTTTGGATCCGCTGTTCATCCTCACTCTCCTTACTGAGAAACCGTACCAGTACATGGACCGAGGGGATGACATCCGCTGCAGTGGCAGAGGTGGCACTGACAGTATTTGTTAGTTCTTCAAAGGGGGTTAGAACCTTTGAGGTCTTCTCTAACAGTGCCCACTGGTTTGCTGTTAGAATGGCTGGCAGGGTGTTGTTTTCTTCAGATGAGTAGGCCTGCAGTGGCCGTTTTTGATGAATAAGGCTGTCAATCATGTACTTGGTACTGTTCCAGCGTGTCTGGACATCCTGCTGGAAACGTTTTGGTGTGACGTTCAGCTCGATTTGTAGGTCTTCAAGACTCGAATAAGCTTTGGGGGAATGCTTAAAGTGGCCCACTATTTTTCTTCCACTGGCTAGTGCATCACTTACAGCTCGCTGTGACAAAAGCCCCTCGCGGACTACAAGCTGAAGACTGTGTGCAAAACACCCTAAGCTTGGCACACCTAGCTGATCCATAGCCTTTCTCATATTAGCAGCATTGTCTCTTAAAACAACATGGACCTTCATTTTGTCGACTTTCCAGTCACGCAGCATCTCCTCCATGGCGTTCGTGATGGCATTAGCTGTATGTGAACCTCTGAATTCGCGTGCATGTAACACTGCTCTCTGCAAAGTAAAGTCAGTGTCTATCCAGTGCGCAGTCAGGCTCAATAAAGACAGCGGACAATGGTCTGAGCTCCAGATGTCGGTGGTAAAGCTAACAGCAGTTGCTTTCTCCACATGTGCGGCAATACACTTTTGAACTTCTTTATGCATCTCGGGTATAGTTTTTTCAACAATGTAGTGGCGGCTGGGCATAATGTAGCGGGGCTCGAGGTGTCCGATCAAGCGTTTAAATCCGACATTACTCACCACTGACAGGGGCTGGTCATCGAGCACAATAAATTGTCCTATCTTTTCTGTTATAGCTAATGCCTTTTTGCCATCCCTTGGGAGTTTGTCACGCTGTGCAAGTGTTTCAGACAGCGTTGGCTGTTTGAAGGAGACAGAAGTTTGTTTCTTCATCTCAGTCGTCCTGCGAAAATCCTCATGCAGTTTTTTATGATGCTGCTTCAAATGCGCGATGAGGTTGGACGTATTAAACCTCCCCTGTTGTGTGCCACCTCGGGAAACTTGTGCTTTACAAGTGTTGCACTCAGCTGCAACGTCCTTTTCGGACTTTAACGAAAAATACTGCCACACGGCTGACATTGCTCCTGCTCCTCGCTACTTTGCCAGCACACGTTGTTGTGATCACGTGGGCTCTGCATGCTGGACCCTGGCGCTGCAGGATAGAATTGCTGGAGTGGAATAAAGAGCGGAGTGGACTGCTTATATCGGTGTGCTTATATCGGAGATTTTTTATGCAGGCCGATACTGTATTTTTGGCTGATATCGGACCGATTTCCGATATCAATATCGGATCGGGACACCCCTACTAGTAACATATATATATTTTATTTTTTTTTCTCCAGTGTTCCCCAGAGTGAGCCCTCTGCACTGGTGCCCGTGTTGGTGCCCTGACCTCTGTGATCCGGCCAACTCCTCGTGCAGACGGCTCCTGGGATAGTGTTTTGACTCCTCTGTTCTCAGCCACATATTAATCTGACGTGTGTGTGTGAATATGTATATGTGGTGATGGAGATGGGGGGCTTTCTAATTCTTTTAAAACCTGTAAAGCACTTTGTGCTACATTTCATTGTATGAAAAGTGCTTTATAATAAAGTTTGATTGATTAATCGCAGCATGTCATGCGATTAATCGCTATTAAACATTTTAATTGTTGCCTAGCACTAATATACGTATATATGTATGTATATGTAAATATATTTATCTTCGCTGTCCGATGAAAAGCACGTATCTCCAGAATTCCTTTTTTACAGGAGCATGAAAAAACTTTTTCTCATAAGCTAACTTACAAAGTAAACCCAAGTCTGTGTAAATAGACATATTTATGACCCGTAATGAAACCCTGTTCGCACATTTATCAGTGATGTATTTAAATAATTTTACATGGATTTACTTTGTTGTGAGCGATCGTGGACATGTTTTTTTAAATAGCATCTTCCAACAACATCCGGTTATATGCGGGCTTCGACCCTCCTTTTTATGTCCCACTAAGTTGGTAAACTATTGATAGCAGGCTATTCTAAACTTAGCATAATATGCTCATCAAAGCTTTTTTTTGCCATTTTATATTGAAATCAAGATAACTCATATAACTCAACAGTCATTTGATATTGACGTGCGCACAGAGTTTGATGTCATTCATTCATTCATTCACCATTTTCTACACCACTCAGTCCAATTCAGGGTAGCGGTAAATTGGTTATTAAGTTAAATCATGTGACATCAGCGAATGCTTGAGCAACACTTCAATGCAATTCAGCAACAACTCAGCTGAATGTACAGGGGACGATTTTGTCGCCTATAATCTGAATACAGCTTTCTGCTGTTGCAACATTTATTCTTGGTGTAAAAAAGAAACAACTGTACCGAAAACACACACCTCAGACGTAAAATGCACTTCCTTCTCGTGGGGGATAGCTGGGGATGCCTTTCTTTATATATATATATATATGGAGAGATATAGAGATGGGAATTTAGTTTTCTTTCCTTTTTATTTCAGTCTTCCCTGCAGATGTGCAGCAACTGTTGGTGATAACAGAGGAGGTTTCTTGGAGTCTGGACAAGCAGGATCCAGAGGAACTATGGCCCAATCAGGATGGAGAGCAGTTGATGATGGGCTGGTGGAGAGTGTCACCAGTCTACCAATGATGATGGCTCCTGTGAAGACTGAAGATGATGAAAAAGAACTTCAGCCTTGGTCATATTCAGCCCACCTTTATCAAACCCAAACTGAAGGTAACACAGAGGTAGAGGCTCCAACCAACAACCCAGATAAACAGATTAAATCAGAAACTGATGGAGAGGAATATGGAGGACCAGAAATAAGCAGTGACCCAGACCCGAACAGTCATTTACAACAACACAGTGACAGAAAGGCTTCAGGCTCTTCTGAGATAAAATATTTGTCACATTTTGGACCTGAAATGAAAGACGACGATAAAAGCTGGAATGACAACATGGCACATGGGTCAGGTGTAAACAATGATGTCGAATGTAATGCTGTCAAAACCTCCCTCAGCTGCTCTGACTGTGGTGAAGAGTTTCACTCTCAACGATCTCTCCAGAGACATTTAACAAAAAGGTCTTGGAGCTGCTTGAATAGTAAGAAATGTTTGACACAAAGTAAAAATAACCCAAAACAGGTCCACACAGGAAAGAAAACAGTTCGATGTGATGTTTGTGGTAAAATCTTTAGTCATAGAGTAAATCTTAATAGACACATGAAAATCCACACGGGAGACAAACCATTCAGCTGTGATGAATGTGGACATAGATTTAGTCAAAAGACAGACTTCAACCGACACATGAGAATCCACACGGGTGAGAAACCATTCAGCTGTGATGAATGTGGGCAAAGATTTAGTTACAAGACAAGTTTAAAATTACACATGAGAATCCACACAGGAGACAAACCGTTCAGCTGTGATGAATGTGGACATAGCTTTAGACGAAAATGTAAATTAAATGAACACATGAGAATCCACACAGGAGAGAGGCCATTCAGCTGTATTGAATGTGGACAAAGATTTAGTCAAAAGACATACTTAAACCAGCACATGAGAATCCACACAGGTGAGAAACCATTCATTTGTGATAAATGTGGGCAAAGATTTAGTCAAAATACAGGCTTAAACCAACACATGAGAACCCACACAGGAGACAAACCATTCAGCTGTGATGAATGTGGACAAAGATTTAGTCAAAAGACATACTTAAACCAGCACATGAGAATCCACACAGGTGAGAAACCATTCATTTGTGATGAATGTGGGCAAAGATTTAGTCAAAATGCAGGCTTAAACCAACACATGAGAACCCACACAGGAGACAAACCATTCAGCTGTGATGAATGTGGACAGAAATTTAGTCAAAAGAAAAGCTTAAACTTACACAGGACAATCCACGCAGGAGACAAGCCATTCAGCTGTGATGAATGTGGACAACGATTTAGTTACAAGACATACTTAAATCAACACATGAGAATCCACACAGGAGAGAAACCATTCAGCTGTGATGAATGTGGACGCAAATTTAGTCAAAAGACAAGCATAAACTTACACATGACAATCCACACAGGAGAGAAACCATTCAGCTGTGATGAATGTGGACAAAGATTTAGTCGAAATGACTACTTAAAGAAACACATGAGAATCCACACAGGAGACAAACCATTCAGCTGTGAGTTTTGTGGTGACGTTTTTACGTGGCATCTCTCTTTGAAACGACATATTTGTGTCCACACAAAATAGAGGAGGCACAGTTGCAGGATTTTGCTGTAAACAATGTGTTGTTTGCAGTGTCGATATGTGCTGGTTAGTGTTAGATATTATTTTAATTAGTCTTGGAATGTATAACAAGTATGACCCTAATCAAAAACATCTAATTGCAGCTTTGTCCCTGCTAAGCGAGGAAGGTCTATCAAAAAAGGTCACAAGAGGCATGAGAAGTGAAACTGACAAGGGGTTTTGAGCAGTGCTTGTGTTTGCAGTAGAAAGAACATGCATTTTGTAGTAAGGGGAATTTCTGAAAGTGAATAGAGTTTAAGTCTTGGAACAGGAAGTCTGCGCTATGTATGTATGTTTTGCAGAAGTTGCAGGAACAGGAAGCCAGTACCAGACGAGGCCGAGCCAGACTGCAAGAACACAGTAAAGATCTGCCTTGCAACAGCTGACTAGTTAGTTATAGCGTCCAATCACTGTTTAATTTAGACAAGGTTTAATTACTGGGTTGAGGGAAAGCAGCAGTGTTCTGATTTTGGCAGCAGTTTCAGCAGAACTCCTTCCGATGTAACCAGAGACGGTGAGATAGTCTCAGAACCCAGAATTCTGTACACAATTGTAAAAATAAATACATTTACTTTCAGAGACGCTGTTTGTTCTCACTGACCAAATCAACAAATGCACGTGGAAAATCTTAGGTAAAAGGATATTAGTGTGTAAAGTACCTGGTCTTTATTGTCTGTACATTTTTAAGGTTTTCTCCAACCTTCATAGAACTTAAGGGGGTATTCCATGGAAGTTGCTCAAGAAAGAAAAAATATCGACTCAAACTAGAACCATCTCCTAATTTAGTCTCAACTTGTTTGACACTAGAACCGCCAAGGGGTAAATTTTACCTCCTTGGTTTTTCAAACACTTGTATCTCAGTTAAAAAAAAAAACCCTACTTCTCAGTATTTGTGACTTTTCCTGAAATGGGTCCAGTAATGGGTCCAATTTTGGTGAGTGTGTGATCACAAGAAATCTGAGCATATATACCTAGAACCACCAAAGAGGTAATTTATACCGTCTAATTTAATGCACTGTGTTCAGCTGTCGGATGTTTTCGCACCATTCCTGGTTGCTTAGTAACGCATGTGAGTTTGACAGCTGTCAGAGAGTGGGTTTTACAATCGTTTAGGGTTATCTAGGGCTAAATTTGACAAACGGATAAATACAATAGATGGATGAATGCCAAAGAAGCTTTTGACAGATTTGAGGATTTTGACAAGTCGGTGGAGGAATCGGTGGGGGGAGAAAGTGATCTTTCATTTTTACCCGGCAATGAGTCATCTACTGAGGATGACCTGATGAAAGATTGCAGACCAAGGAAAAGGTCCTGGCTTTTGGCCACAACTGAGGAGTCATCAACCACACATACTCAGCCCTGGTAGCCGACAGGCCTGCAGTTAAAGGTGATGACTTGTCATTTTGTAACATCCTGGTAACATTTTCTTCTCTAGCTGCACTAACTCTACTTTAGCTTATTTTATTTGCACCTTTGGCACAACTGTTGACCAGGGTAGACTGTCAGTGCGCCCCAACCGCATCACGCTGCCAGGGTGGAGATCAGCCCACGCAAAGGGCGCAAGGGGTCTGCAGCGATATCGGCTACCCACCCGATCCGTCTTGAAACACGACCAAGGAGCCTGACGCACGCGCAAATCAAAGGACTCGCAGCAATGTTTATTTATAGTATCTTCCTCTAAAATGAACTAAAATATTGAAATCTGTTATTGCTATTTAATATATGCTGTTTTGACTGTTAAGCATTTTTTTAAAGTCTCCATTATAACCATTCAAATAAATGTAAACGAATAACTTAAATGCATCTTTCTGTTATTTGCAGCTGTTGCAGCAGAGGGTGGTAAAAAATTACCCTTCGAGGTTCTGGGAGTATTGGAATATTGGCGGTTCTAGTGTTAAATTTAGTGCAGCCTTATTTAACCCAGGTTCATTAAAGACAGACTTCAACAAAGGTTGCTTACAATCTGTCTGATCTGTCTGATTCTCCAAATGTTGGCCTCACACATTATTAGGGATCTACCGATATGGATTTTGAAGGCCGATACCATTTTCTTCATCAGCCTTAGCCGATGATCGTTACAAGGAGTGTCCCAATTCACGATCTGCACACTTCGAAGTGCGGATTTGTTGGCTACATATGTCATCACGGTGCGCGAAGAATTCACAGAATTTGAATGACCCTCCAAATCCACATTTCCTTTGGCCTCAAACTTAGGCCACTGGTGATGCATTCTTCACGGCCTCTTTTCTCCCAGAATTCATTGTGCACAAGACGGTGGTGAATCAGAAATCGAACTCAGAAGAGGACTTTTTAGGTTTCAATAAAATTTTGTTAAAATAAAGTGCTTTTTTAAAACTACACTTTAGTAGAAACTTTACAAAACCAAGTACGTTAGAAACATGTTTGTTAAATAGTGACACTAAAAATCTGCAATATTCGCTGTTCATTGATTTTTAGGGGGTTAATGAAGTGTGCACCGGCTGGAAAACAGCCTCAGACCATGTATTTTTTAATTTTTATTTATTTATTTTTTACTGTCCGTGTTAACTTACACTGAAGTGTCCTATGAGTAATTTCAGAGGCGTAAGTGATTCAACGTCCTATGTTGCCATGGGAAATTCTTTGCTAAGTAGGCTGTCCCATTTCACGGACATTAAGCAGACTTCGAAGTGTGTTGACTCCGGAGGGCACTCCGTATCCTACGTAGTCTGCACACTTCGAAGTGTGCAGACCCTGATTTGGGACACACCTAAAGCCTGCCCTTTTTTTTCTTGAGCTGATATTTGGAGTCAACACTGCTTTAGCTCCATCCATAACCCATTTACTTCATATAAACAGCACAATGATAACAAATGTTAGTCAAAAACAAAAAAGAAATTTTCATTTAACTTAAAATTTAACAAATGGTAAAAAGAGGTAGAAATGTGAGGCAGAATAAGTAATGTATCGTAATGTTTGAACGTTATCAAACCCATTTAAGAAACAAAGCTTCTGCAGAGTTAGCTGATTTTGCTGTTTAACTTAGAAAATTAGTCAAGATTAAGGGGTAAATGCAGCGATCTGCAACCTTTACAATCTCAAGAGCCATTTTCCCTTAGGCCACTTAAATAAAACTTGTTTCAAGATTGTTATAGAAAAGGCAATTTATAATTTTTAATAAATATCTTCTACAGGAAATTTGTTGTCATTGTTGAAGAACCACATTTTAATTTCTTGTGACAAAGCAGTCTTGTCACTGACAGCTGTCCATACCTACTGTTGCAAATATTTTATAAGCATTTTGATTCATTTACTCATTTACTATTCATTTACTCATTTAAGCATTCTTATTCATTTACATTTTATCCTTAGATTTTAGTAACATGCATTAGGCTTTGCTTTTAATAGAACTACAGCTTAATTGTCATCATTGCTTTGCAGGTTACAGATAGTGTATTCACATAAACTCATATAAGGTTACTGAGTTCAATACTGAGAAAACAGCTGACAATTAGCGGCCTTGACAATGTTCTAGATGGCCACTAGGGAGTAAATCGTAAATATTTTTGTATCTCTTTGCTTATCTATTCACTCCTAGCAGAACGGAATTTCCCAGTAACTCAGAAATCATTAAAAAGTACAGCCTTTTGTGTAAAATGGTGGGAACAGGTAGAAGGAGGTCAGCACAGAGAGACAGACAGATAACAGGGCAGAGCGAAGTATCTTTTTCTTTTCAGCTCTGACGTACCCCAAAAGGAGGACCTGGAGGAATCAAATTCCCGGAAGAAGGAAGGACCACCTTGCAAAATACACATTCACATGAATGCTCACCACATGCACGCACATAGCCACAATGCATTGTATCACTATAAATGAGGAGGATAACTTAGGTAGGCGGGTCTTTTGGCTGAACCGAAGGTTCCCGACACTTCTGTGTTTTAGTGGACCAGATGCTAAGGCTAACAGGCCTCCTTCTCGAGAAGATATGTATTGTTTTCTTATTACTGGCTTAACAAAGAATTGTCAATTCTACTCAAACTCTGGTGTTTTTGCCTTCTTTTAAAAATGTGGATTTTTGAACACTCTTCCTTCTGATGATTGATTTACAGGGGGTGAACAAATCTTTTAAAGCCAACAAAGAATATTTTAAAACTTCAATTGGTGACCCCCGACGTGATCCACTAAGAACGGCAACGGAGAGCATCCAGAGCAGGATTCGGGTTGTCTGAGTCTGGGCGCCCACCACAACAAAGGTAAGCAGTAACCTATTGTACTTATATGTACTAAATACTGCAGATTGATTTTAACCAAATTTATCAGACATCCTGAACCCTCACTCTGGTGAGTAAAAAGCCAGTCTGTAGAAAAGCAATTCATTATATGGTAAAAAGTTAAAGGGTATTTCAGTCCCTTTAAGGATAGGGGTGCCAGTCCCCTACAAGTAAACAGGGTCTCAGTCCCTGTAAAAGTGAGGTGCCAGTCCTTACCGCAGGAGGTTTCAGTCCTCCTGTGAGTAAAAAGGGTATTTCAGTCCCTTTAAGGATAGGGGTGCCAGTCCCCTACAAGTAAACAGGGTTTCAGTCCCTGTAAAAGTGAGGTGCCAGTCCTCACCGCAGGAGGTTTCAGTCCTCCTGTGAGTAAAAAGGGTATTTCAGTCCCTTTAAGGATAGGGGTGCCAGTCCCCTACAAGTAAACAGGGTTTCAGTCCCTGTAAAAGTGAGGTGCCAGTCCTCACTGCAGGAGGTTTCAGTCCTCCTGTGAGTAAAAAGGGTTCCAGTCCCTTTCTAGTTTTGGGGTACCCCGTTGTATGTTTTATGTTTGTCTAATGTCTTATGAATAATAATTTATGAATCCAAATATAAATATTAAGATAAATATATCATTACAACAATAATAGTGGGGAAGAAAATATATATATATATAAATAGTGTGTAGAGCAAACTGTGGTGGCTTTGATACACAGAACATAGAGCAACTGAAGATAATAACCTAAAAGTGTGGGATTGCACTGTCCTATTCTAGAACCGGACAGCAGCAGCTCAGAAGCTGTGGTGATTTTGCTTAAAGCATTGTGATAGTTTTGCATTGTGAGTGTTTTCAGAAGTTTTTTGAGAAGCTGTGGTGATTTTGCTTAAAGCATTGTGATATTTTTGCATTGTGAGTGTTTTTAGAAGTTTTTTGAGAAGCTGTGGTGATTTTGCTTAAAGCATTGTGATATTTTTGCATTGTGAGTATTTTCAGAAGCGTTTTGAGAAGCTGTGGTGATTTAGCATAAAGCATTGTAATATTTCTGCATTGTGAGTGTAAATCAGAGCTTCAGTTATTTTCCTATGGTATTTTGCATACTGTATTGTGACATCTTTGCATTGTGAGTGTTATTAGAGCTTTAGAGATTTTTCTGTGGTGATTTTTGCCTGCAGCGTTGTGGCATTTTTTCATTGTGAGTGTATTCAAAGCTTTAGTGATTTTGCTATGGTAATTTTGCATGTGTCATTGTGATATTTCTGCATTGTGGGAGAATTGTATTGTGGGGAGGCTTTTAAACACAGAGCTTGAAGTGTTTTGAAAAAAAAAAAAAAAAAAAAAAACTCTTTGCTGTCTTCATTTAATTCCGGACAGTAGAGGATTGAGACAGCAGAACTTTTACTGGATAAATTTTTCTGCTCTGTGGGGGGAAACTGTATTGATTGTTGACTTCTGTTGTGTGGAGAATTAAAACCGGGTTTTGCGAATATCACACCGGATGCTGAGTGAACATTTTGACTGAAGCATCGCACTGGTGGAAACCTAGTGGTGTTAACATAAGCCAGTGGTCTGGTGAAGTAGGTTGATCTGTGATCTCGCAGGTGCTGTGAAGGTAGCAAACCCGGGGACACGATCCATTCACATACATCAGAGTCCATATTTTATAACATGTCTATTTCAGCAGAGCAAGTCCCTCCTGCGGAGGGCAAGAAAGACAACTTTTTAACTCGTGTAAAAAATCAAGCCCAGTCAAGCATTGCAGGCAAAGAAAAAGAGTTTGATTCTTGTTGGTCAGATTGTGTGACTAGAATGCAGACAAGCCAGGTGAATGTGGTAAACCCTGACCCTCGGAAAGTTTTGATATGGTTAAAATGTGCAGGATCTGAGGCAGAAGGAGCTAAGGAGGTTGTTAAGAAAGACATGGAAAATGCGAGTAGGATTAATAAGGGTAAGAAGAAGAAAAAATTTGAAGAAGCCGAGAATTGGAGAGCTTTTATTCATCATATCTATATTACTGCAACAGCATTGTATGCACTTCAGCGACACCAGCGTAGCAGACACGGGGGGTCGAGCTTCTCTCCCTCCCGTCCTGATCCACCTCCTTATCAGACCTCTCCAAGCCCTGCTCTTCAGGCGCCCATCATTAATGTAAAAGGAGGATTTTTGGATTGTGAGGAGGCTTGGGCAGACTCTTTGACTTCTCATACAACCCTGTATCCATCACTTCTCCATTCTACATCAATGGAGCAGGATAAGAGGGACAGTTCTAGCAGAAGAAATGTTACTAGTCAGCTTATAGACCACCCTCAGGAGACTGAGCACACATCTTGCTCCCAGACTGGACCACTTTCTGGTTCAGACGGAACATTTTCTATGACAGTGGCAGGAGTTTTGAGTGCCACTCCAGTAAAAGCCAGCACGAACCCCTTTCTGCAGCAGATGGAGGACATTTCTTGACAGAACCACCAACAGGTCACTCATGACTCCACTTCTTTGTGGCATTCTTCTCGGGACCCCGCTCCCTCTGCCAGCATGGCCACTTCTGACTTGATTACTTTTAAAAGCACAGAAAACATTTCTTCAGTGGAACCGCAGAGCTCTCTCACCGAGCCACAATTGGGCCCACCATACTTTCAGAACATGCCACAGCGACTTGGAGGAAATTTTCCTCTGATGCAACACCAAGCTGGAGGCTCAGTTTACAAGCCTTATTCTTTGACAGATATGCATTCTCTTACTTCTAAGTTGCCTGCTCTCACTTCTGGGGGACTGATGTGGTGGAACAAAATGATTTCTCTTACTGCAGGGACTCAATTAGCTCTGGGAGATGTGCGAGGGATGGTTGCCTCTTGTACATCCACTCTGACTCTCAGAGAACTTGATTACTTGGCAGGAACTTTTACTCATCCTAATGACACCCCTTTGGGACCTTATGCTACTGCATGGTCAGCTGCACTTGACAGAACATTTCCCCCTCCTGTGGGTGATGTAGCTAAAATGACTTTCCAGAGAGATGACAAAGAGACACCAGAGGACTATGTACTGAGATGCATTACTACATACACTGACAGGGTGGGGCATCACCCCAGCCGTAGTGAGGTCCACTGTTCATTGTTTAAGCAGGCGTTTGAGTCTGGCCTCCCTATTGAGGGTGAGGACAAATTAGGGGACCAGCCTGACCTTTTCCCTTCAGAAGCTTTTGAGCGCTATTACATGTTTGCTAAGCATCATCTTAATCAGTATGACAAAAAGCAGAAGGACCAGCAACATCAGAAAGAAGATATAGAAGTCACTGTGCTTAAACTACAGCTTGCTAAACTTAGAGAGGAAGTTAATAAGGACAAAAAGACCAAAGAAGCTAAAAAACAGATGGTAGCCACGCCCCCTACTCCTCCACTTCAGGCCCCGGTGACTGTAGCTCCACAGGCCCCTCCCCCAGCTATGCATCAGTCCTATTATCCAACCTACTCTGGCCCTCCCAGAGGGCGGGGTAGCTTTCAGGGACGGTCCAATGGGGGCTGTACTAGGCGGGGTGGGCGGAGAAGGGGTGGATCTGGGCGTCAGGGTTGTTACAGTTGTGGACAGACTGAACACTGGCAGAGGGAGTGTCCCTTCCTTCAGCCACTCCCACATCAGGCACCCTATGCCTCTGCAGCTCCGCCCCCACCACCTCCTCCTGGAACTGGAGGGTGGATACCTCAGCAATAGGGATGCCCAGGAGGAGCCTATCCAGTCATGGGGGAGGAGGCAGAGCCCATGATGACCGTCAGAGTGGGTGGAAAGTTTGTGACTTGCTTGGTAGATTCAGGGGCAAAATGGTCCACGTTAACCTCTGTTTCACCTGAACTTTTATCCACTGATACTTTGGCACTCACTGGCTTCTCTGGGACTCTTCAATATCTGCCACTCACTGCTCCTCTACCCACTGAGGCAGCTGGATATCATTTTGAACATCGCTATGTTTCCTCTCCACACTGCCCAGTCCCACTGATGGGCAGAGACATCCTCACTAAGCTGAGAGCAGAAATTCTTTGTTCTCCAGATGGAGTGACTGTCAGATTCCCTAATGGAAATATAGTGGACTGCAACTCTGGTCTCATTCATTCTGCCTCACATGGACAATGGCTTCTTTCCACCCCTCCTGCTTCTGCACCCAGCATGCAAACTGAACATGCACGTATATTCTGGCTTCTTTTGGATGACCTCACACCTTCACCACAGTCACTGCTCACCCTGTATGCTCAATGGTCCCCCTGGATCCATCACCATGCTCCCTACGGCCCCCCTCCTGACCCTCCTCACTGTACTATGTTATATGATCGCTGGGACACCAGCACTGATTATTATCACAGATGGACAGATGAGGCTGTGGGGACCTGGGACCTGTCTGGCTCTGGCATTGCTTTGGGCCCCCAAGGTGTGGCTGCTTTAATTGATTTAACCCCTGAACAGTTATCCTTTTATGAAATGTCTCCTTCTGCAGCACCTCATGTCACTCTGGCAGTCAGTCCTGCTCATTCTGCTAAAGATTTAGGCCCTATGTGTAAGCAGGCCTCAGATGCTTCTGACTGGGTGAACACTCAGCTGCCCCAGGTTTTGTTTTCTCCTTCCACTTCACTGTACAAAATCTGTTCCCTCACTCAGGACAAAGCTACACCTGAAACTGTTCTTTTGGACATACAGCATGGCCGTGAAAAAACTGACCATCCACATAAAGATTTCCTTTGCTCCACTCTGCCCTCTTCCCTGTGGGCTGAGGGGCCAGGTGATGTGGGAACACCTATGAAGGTTTCCCCTGTTACTTTTGACTAGGAGTCCCCCAGACCTGTCTTTCGAGCTCAATATCCCATTTCTGAAAAAGCTATGGCTGGATTAAGACCTGTCATTGCTGATCTCAAAGCTAAAAAGGTTATTTATCCTACCTCTTCTCCCTGGAACACTCATATTCTTCCTGTCCCCAAACCAGGAACTGACATTTTCAGGATGGCACATGACCTCAGACTCATTAACCAGATAACCAAAACCAAACCACCTGCAGTCCCTAATCCTTATACCTGCCTGAACTCCATCACCTCCTAATTCCAGTTTTTCTCTGTCATTGATCTGAAGAATGCTTTCTTTCACATTCCTCTTCACCCATCAGTCCAACCTCTTTTTGCTTGGTTCAGTGTCATCCTCTCACTGTACACACCCCTCATGGAGTTAGAACTTTGTTGGACTCTTCTGCTTTCACTCTCTCTCCTCTTAGATGCACAAAAATTTCCCTCATTGTGTGTCAGCCCCATATCACCTTTGAGAGCACCCGTTCTAATGCAGCTGAGGCCTTCCCTGATGGAGAACCACATGACTGTGTGCCCAGAGTTATCTCTTTTTCATCTTTTCGCCCTGGCCTGTATGCCACACCTCTTTCTGATCCTGATCTCTCACTCTTTACAGATGGTTGTTGTTTCAGGGGCGTACAGGGGGAGTTAAGGGCCGGATTTGCAGTGGTCCAAGATGTAAATACACAGAGAAAAGAAGGACAGTTTGAAACTGTCCTAGCTGAAATCATTACAGATGAACACAAGTCAGCACAAAAAGCTGAACTAAAAGCTATCATTGCAGCCTTAAAATATGCAAAACATAGAAGAGTGAATATTTTTTCAGATTCTGCTTACATTGTAAATGCTGTACATATGGAACTTCCACAGTGGGAAAAAGGTGGATATCTGACATCCACTCACAAACCAATTAAACATGCCAAACTCATGAAGGACTTGGCACAGGCTCTCTTAGAACCCACAGAAGTAGCAGTTGTTAAAGTCAGAGCACACACGAAAAGCCAGGACAGGCGAGCCAGAGGAAACGCAGCGGCAGATAAAGCAGCAAAAAACGTCACTGGCTATCGACCACAGCTATTTCAGATGCTACTCTCAGACCAGGAGGGACTGAAGGAAATAGAGGAACAGGAATTGAGAGCATCACCAGAGATTATAAATACTACTGTTTACTATTCATTTGATATCTAAATTTTTTCCTTTCTTAGACCTTTTTGGGAGCTAATGAAATTTAATATTTTTATATTCTAAAATTGTATTGTATTTTTATTATAAAGCAGCACTGTTTAAGCTTATAGGGCATGTTTCTTATTTTATCCATTTTAGTTGTCTTTAGAAAAATAAATAAATAAATAATTATAAGGTACCCCCTTTCCAAGATGGTTCGCTGAACCACACAAAGCTATAAATGACAGGTCTTATTAGCTAAGAGGACAGGTCTTATTTCCATACATTCCTTAAAAGACAGATAATGAACCTGGACACTGTTGTATTTACAGCAAAGGCATTAATTCAAAACTCTGAACAGATGAGAAGTCATGTTCTCACTGAAAACGATTAAGCAGATTTTAAAAATCATATCAGACATACGTTTTATTTTAAGACAAAATTTGGAACTGAACCATGTTTGTTTTTTCTTTTCCTTTTTTCATAGCTGATTTTTAAGATGAAATTGATCTGTGGCTGCTGTTGTATTACACTAATCCATTCTCTCTGTGAGCGTTCTATTCAGGCTGCGGTTGACAAAAAGTATTCTCCTCCACCGCCTTATTCAGCTCAGTTTCCCCTTCTGGAGGTCCAGTCCCTGCTGGACTCTGATGACCCCCTGGATGGAGAACTGTCAGGGGAGGACACAGAGGTTTGAGACCCCTTAACCATGTTTTCTGCAGCTGACTTCCTACTTAAAGGTACAAACAGTACTGTGTTGGTTGATGAGGGTTTGAAGCTCCGGGAGACAACGGATCTCTCGTACAGTTGCTATTTAAGGGTTAACCACACAGGAGGATGGTTTAGTGGACTGAAGGGTTCCTTCAGTCCAACAGGGGGAGTTGTTGCAAATATTTTATAAGCATTTTGATTCATTTACTCATTTACTATTCATTTACTCATTTAAGCATTCTTATTCATTTACATTTTATCCTTAGATTTTAGTAACATGCATTAGGCTTTGCTTTTAATAGAACTACAGCTTAATTGTCATCATTGCTTTGCAGGTTACAGATAGTGTATTCACATAAACTCATATAAGGTTACTGAGTTCAATACTGAGAAAACAGCTGACAATTAGCGGCCTTGACAATGTTCTAGATGGCCACTAGGGAGTAAATCGTAAATATTTTTGTATCTCTTTGCTTATCTATTCACTCCTAGCAGAACGGAATTTCCCAGTAACTCAGAAATCATTAAAAAGTACAGCCTTTGTGTAAAACTGTGGGAACAGGTAGAAGGAGGTCAGCACAGAGAGGCAGACAGATAACAGGGCAGAGCGAAGTATCTTTTTCTTTTCAGCTCTGACGTACCCCAAAAGGAGGACCTGGAGGAATCAAATTCCCGGAAGAACGAAGGACCACCTTGCAAAATACACATTCACATGAATGCTCACCACATGCACGCACATAGCCACAATGCATTGTATCACTATAAATGAGGAGGATAACTTAGGTAGGCGGGTCTTTTGGCTGAACCGAAGGTTCCCGACACTTCTGTGTTTTAGTGGACCAGATGCTAAGGCTAACAGGCCTCCTTCTCGAGAAGATATGTATTGTTTTCTTATTACTGGCTTAACAAAGAATTGTCAATTCTACTCAAACTCTGGTGTTTTTGCCTTCTTTTAAAAATGTGGATTTTTGAACACTCTTCCTTCTGATGATTGATTTACAGGGGGTGAACAAATCTTTTAAAGCCAACAAAGAATATTTTAAAACTTCACTACTGAGTCCATATACACACCAAGCGGCAACCTCCGCCTGTAAAATGTGAAGCCGATGCGGAAGTGCAGTTCACCCCATCATCCACTAGGGGCTGGCTCCAAAACAGAGCAAATCCCTATAGACTCCCATGTTAAAAAGGCCATTTTAGGATTAATAGGTCAAGTTTACCTTCATGACGACTGTGAGGAGGTGTGATTTTTTTTTAACTCATCCCTTTTGATGTTATTTTAATCTTGAAATTTGGCATAATTAAGGGCGTGTCCTTTTGACTGACAGGTATCCAATATCCGCGGAAGTAAAGGAGAGTGCAGCACAACCGCGGTTTTTAGCCAGCTAACAGCACGCCTTAGCTTTAGCCCGCCTACCTCCGTTAGCTGGTTAGCTACTGTTGCTCGGGTTAGCAGGGTTAGCTCTTAGCTACAGGCAGCTCGGAGTTTGATGCTTGTCAATCACCCACCCCCACCTTCACAGTCCCCCTCTCAGCTCGACCTCTTTGCTTATTTTTGGTTTTCCGAGACAAACGATGCGCGTGACGCTACCAAGATGGCGATGGTGGGAACGCCCAACAAGCTTCACTTTTGCTCTTCAGAAACATATGGGTGACGTCACAGAGGCTCTGTCCATTTTTTATATACAGTCTATGATACGACCACTACTGTGTGTTTTTTTTAAACATCATCACCAGTTTTAGCCAACAGAAGGCCCTGGTGAGAACTGTGAGGAAACAATATGTAACCTCTGCAGTGGCTGCACATTTTGACATTTAACATCAAACTGTAATAAAATCATGTGATTTTATTGTACATAATTTTAACAATAGACTAAAATCAGACTCAGCAGCTTCACTTAAAATATATTATAATATTGGATGAAAACAATATTTTGGAAAAATATCTATCTGGTTTTAGAAAGAACCACAGTACAGAGATGGCCCTTTTAAACATTGTTAATGATCTCAGGTGTAACTTTGACGCACAGAAACTTTCATTTCTGGTTCTACTGGATCGAAGTGCTGCCTTTGATGTAAGAAATTACCAGATTTTTAATTAGACTCTGAAGTCTGGTGGGCCTCGTAGGTACTGTTCTTAAATGGTTTCACTCTTATCTCACAGATTGACAGTTTTATGTAAGTATGGATACATGCCTCTCAAAGATCCATAAAATCCAATTTAGCGTTCCCCAAGGATCAATTCTAGACCCACTAATTTTTAATCTGTACATGTTGCCACTTGGGGAAGTCATCAGGAGACACAGCGTTGAATTCCACAGCTATGCTGATGATATGCAGCTTTATATCGCTATGTTTCCTGAAGATGTGGACCCAATTAATAATTTTAAACTGTATTTTAGACATTAAGTCATGCATGTCTGAAAACTTACAACTCAGTCAGGACAAAACTGACAAATACAGGGGAATAAGATGTCAAGAACATACAGCAATGAAAGATAAAACTATTTAGTAGCAGAATGGTAATATTCTAGTAATTATGTGGTAAGTTCCTGGAAATGTCCACAAAAGGTAAGTATATATTAAAAAATACAAAAAATATAACTATAAATATAGCTATAATAAACATTTTTGTTTATTATAGTGACAAATATAGTAGCCTAATGGGCAGTTTCTATGTAGTAACCATAAGTCAGGGCTGTAAAGTGACAAATTACATGTTTCCATTGTATTTCATGGTAGTATTACAATAAACCAAACATCAACAGGTATAACTATGAACCTGGAAACAATGGTAGTAGTTTCTATTTGTTAAGCCCCCTCTTTTTGTCTTAGGGAAGGAAGGGATGTAACACTGAGTCGGAGACAGAATGCAAAATAAATCACCAGTTTAATTTTAACTGGGCACTCCATTTTTGATATGTACACACACAAAATGAAATAGCTACGACACATGACAATAAAGAAAACCAAATACAACTAATGATGTCTTGTTTAAAACACAGGCTAGATGCTACACGGCACAATAAATAAGAAATCAACAACCAAAGATTAATAAGAATAATGGTTTTAACAGAAGGTGTCCTGAACCGGGAATAAACTGCCAATTGCCAATAAATCAATGTAATTGATTGTGTACAGCTTGAATTTATGGTTATTACATGGAAACTGTCCAAATATTAAGTTATGCCATTTCTGTCACTATAATAATTAAAAAAAATTTTTAATTTAATTAAAATATATTTTGTGGACATTTTCAGGCAGTTACCACATAATTACAATATTTACAATATTTTCCATATTTCCATTCTACTACCAAATCGTTTCTTTGCTAAATTTGTTTTTGTGCTCCAGAAATGCACATAATATATGTCACTGTGCTATCAAACAATTCCAAAACGCAGTTCTAATGCTAGAAAGTTATGTAGTGCGTCTTTAATAATTAAACTAAAAAAAAACGGCTAATTTAACTCATTGCCGTAGGCTACAGGCCCCTTATTACCCTGTAAATTCAGTTTCAGTTGATACCATCATGTACCCAGTGTTGCTTTGGTAATTACAGGGTATGATTCCAGGCTCTGATACAGATACAAATAAAAACGAGACATTGATAGGTAATTTAATTGGAGAGCACAGCATGCTGAGATATTCCACATTTCAGGTCTTTGGGAATCATCTTGTTGCTTGAATCCGGTTTTCTGTCTATAAAACAATGTTATCTTTGCAATTTTTCAGTGGTGCAACTAAACACCTTTGTGACAGGCTCTTAGTAGCAGAGAGCCTACATATGCAATTTAAAGCTAGGTCTTTGCTAAGTTTTCCTATGTGTTAGCACAACACTGGTTCATCTCTTAAATTAGAAGCCTTTTTGTGGTGATTCATAGGTTGGAGTTAAGTGGCTACACAAATAAAAAGGCCATTAGAATGTTGGAGAACTATTGTTCAAGACCACTTAAAAAATTGGAATTATTTAACATTTAAAGAAATACTAAATCAACACCTTTGCTCAGTACTACATACTTTAGATGAATACATTATGTTTAAAACATTAACATTTGGACATGTTTAATAAGAGAAATGTCAAAATATTCTGTAAAACCTGTTTTGAAAGTTTATTAAAATCTACAATGAGGAAGAAACAAGGAAACTATAAGCAGAATATTATTTTACCACAGCACCCAGCCAGTAAGCAGCTCCTAAGCTGGAAAAATCTCCAGGATACGTGCTGGTTCGTCCCGGTCCAAGTCCAATGTTAAACAGACCTACCATGATCTGGATGGTCTGCAAAGGATTTAAAGACTTTAAATCTCATAGTCTCACACCAGGTGGTTTAAAACCACCTGTTTACAGCTGTTCTCACCCCGAAAGCTGCAGTTTTAAACAGGTCTGAACCTGCCGTCAGTGCACAGAGCGGCAGTCTGGACTGAAGACTAGGAACTTCAGGATCAGGCGCAGGGATGGAAACATGTTCTTATTGTAAGCATCCACAAGGATATCAGCCAATCCTTTGTTTTATAGGCTAAATCTCCACCGTCCTGCACTCTCACCTGAAACATCAGATGGAGACTCTTCTCTTCTTCTGGTTCAGTAAAGTCTGTTCTTTGGTTTTGACTTGAGGATGAAGCTTATAAGTTAATTATTTTGTTTTACATGTGAGAATGTGGGGGGTGAGTGTTTGTAGAGGAGAAAGTCAGTGAAGGAATGTCCCAAAATCAACAGTTAGCGATACAGATAAACAATCCTATCAAATCCAAATATGGAGATGTATCAGAGCCATGGTTTCACCACCAGGACATGTTGTCCCATGCTTCATGTTCTTACCCCCAAAATATTCCACTGAGGCTTTGCTGCAAATGTAAAACCTCAGTTTGTTTTAGTTTTATGGGTGCATTAACATTTTTTCTCAGTGTTTAATCAATTTGAAGGAGAGTTTGGTGTCTTAGAACCGTGGTTTTCAAACTTTTTGAGCAACAACCCCCAAGATAACATACACAACCCCCACACAACGACCTATATTATACCGTATATCACACAATTCACTGAGTCGTCTTGCAGCCATTCTCTAAATGTAAGGCTGGAAAACTGTGAATTTTGAATGTCCAAAATGAGCTTCTCTCGCAAATAATGTCAAATTCAGATTTTTAATATGACGTCTGTACTGACTTTGTGTTCATGCGTTAAAAAAATTAAGATGCTAATTTCAGAGAATTGTCTTTTCATTAATGGCTTAACTTTGAGTGCCCTGATAAAATTCCCAAGTTTATTTGATAAATTTAGACTGTATATTTTTTTACAATTATCTGGCAACCTCCTAAAATGTTCTTGCGACCCCCAGTTTAAGAACAACTGTCTTAGATAATCTGAACTTTCATGGCCTTTTATCATTTTTTATTTGCACTTTATTAAACATGTTGCAAAGATGTAAAAAAGTGAGTTAAAGACACCATAACTAAAAATATGTTAAACAGAGATAAAGAAAAGATGGACTAAATTTAGATTTGATTTGGGTTTGCAATGTTAATTTATTATACAAAAAGCTTTTTAGATACTTAATCTTTTTCAATACTAATAAAATCCAAACACACTATACTTTACACTGTGTACCATAGTAGTAGATTGTTGAAATATTGTATGAAATACTACTGGAAGGTGGTTAATACATCATCTCACAGCAGAAAGCACACGTTGCAGCTAAATCCAACACTTGCCGCCCTGTTTTGATTAAAACAGACATGGAAATTGTAAATCAATTTATTGAGATACTTAAGGAATTACTTAAGTGTGCTACTTATTTTAATTTATATTCTTACTCTATTAATCATAATAAATATCTCTTATCTTTAAGCTCATATAGGGGGATGTGAGAAGAACATGTGACAGGCTGTGTTAGGAGAAATTTCTAGGTCAACTGGAGTCCAGAGGAAATCCCTTTCTTGTCTGTGTATGGTCTCTTTGTCCCTGTTTTTCAGAACACAAGAAGTCACTGACCATAGAGGTCACAGGAAGTAAACATCTGCGTGTGGTTGACCTGTTACTGCATCTGATCCGACTCCAGCAACTGCAGCATTAGTCAGCAAAAATTGTCTACAGCAATAACGTTTATACGGGTTCAGAAATCAGTTAGAGGATGTCCTGTCTAGCAGCCAGCAGGACATTTCTTATGTCTGTTTGGCAGGGATAGACTATGGACCCGGGGCTCTGTAATTGTACATTCTTATACCTTGTAAATTAATAAATTGTCAGCTGAGAGAAGTAGTCTGTCATCTATGCTCCCTCAAAATGAACACGCAGAAGAACCTAAAGAGAAAGGTAAAAAGAAATTTGTGTGGAACAGTACCTAATTAATTAGGAAGGTGGGAAATTAGTACCTGCCTATTTTAATAATGTGGGAGGAAGTACCTGTTTATTACTTGTGCATTTTTAAGGTTTTCTACAACAAAATGTGGATAATATATTGAATTATGTAACATATGGGTCAGTACTGTTTTGACTCAGTGTTGCTAGCATATAAAAATAAACATTATATAAACATTCATGAACCCTCTTTAACCAGAAGTTGTGATTTTACATAAAATGTTCAATATAAATATCAGTGGTTACAAAAGTTTAAAAAGTTTGAAGTCCATTTCTTTGAATCAACCCATAGAGACAAACTCAGTTTGATTAAATCAGTGTTTTTACAGAACAGTGAGTCTTTGTAGTTCATGGTAATTAAAAGTATAAAAGATGTTCAGGCTGCAGGTTTGGTGGTCACTTCCTCCATCTGTGGTTTGTAGACTTCTGAATCTTAAGAGCTCTAGAAGAGAAAAATCATATTGGGAATTATCATTCAAAAAAAATATGTACATGTGCAGGAACTGTGATGTTTTACTCTTTATAACCACGTCTTTAATGTAATTTTGGGTTAATGTAAACTGAAATGAAAATGTATTTCTCCAGTCTGAATAACAAACATGTTTTTAGGATTTATTTACATGCACAAGGCTCCAGTAACTTCACTCATTCTACTCTGCACTTCATAACTGATATTTTTGTTTCTTTTTAAAATCAAAGTTTTATTTATATAGTGCTTTTCATACAAATAAATGCAGCACAAAATGTTTCATGGAATGAAAAAATAGGCGCTGTTATGACAAAAATGGCATAAAATGTGAAAAATGTTAAATTATTTTTAAGAAATTGTAGTTTTGATTAGCGCTGTAAAAAAGTATAAAACATAGAACTTTATTTAGCACTTTTTTCTGCAGGGACCTGTTTGGGTCCTAAGCATCGTTTTTCTTGAGGGATGATTCAAGGACGATGAGTGTCAAACTGATCTACAGCATGCTGCTGTTAAAGTAAATGTAAGTCGCCTTTATTGAGTTAACTGTATAAAATCCTGCCTTGTGCATCTACAATCCACATACAATCCGCCTCCTGCTGTTTTTCTCCAGGGTTTACCTTTTCTGGCTCCTTCTCGGTGCTCCTCAGAGCTTTGATGCCCAGAACAGCCGAGCTGATGGTGACACAGAGCTCCAGGACCGACAGGATGATCAGCACTGCATTGATGCTCCTCAGGAGCATCTGATGGGACAAAAACACTGTTAACACCACAAAAATGCTCAAGTCCTTTTAATCTCATATCCAACCAAAAGGTCCTTCTGATCTTTTCTGAAAGTATACGTCTGTGTGAGAAAGCCCTACAGGTCAAGTTTCAACAGCACCCTCTGCTGGCGAGAAGAAGAATACTGTCTGGACAAGTTGGGACATGTTCAGCCCTCAACCAGCATTCCTATTATTTGAGAGTCGTCCCCTCAAACAGTCTTCTATTTCTAAGTTACTTAATCCTAAAATTTGTTATTTTACTTGTATATTTCTTTGTTTTTCATTTATTTGTATTTAATTTTTAAAGTTTAAAGTTCAGTACAGAAAAAAAACTAAGCTTTCAAAGCTTAAAAGGGGTATGGGATGAAGTCAAATACATATCCAGTCTTAAGCCTTTTGTTCAGGATAACTTCAGTGTTGACACTGTCACAGCATTTCATCAGGATATTTAGCTCATCACAAAACAAATCTAACTTTATTTATAAAGCTCTTTTTATGCCAAAGGCAACACAAAATGCTTTACCTGACAAAACAATCCATGCACATTAAAATAAAACAAGCTTTCACACACCGAAATAGATAACTTAGCAATTTAAAAACACACTCAATATAGTCTTTCACACAGTCACAGCCCCCTCTCATCTGCACAAACATGACTCCCTAGTTTCTTTCGCTTTATGTAAACGTAGGTTAAAACATAAATAAAAGCTAACAGTAATAAACACACAACTCATAATAAATTATAGTCCATAATATACATATGATTAGTCTCATAGCATAACAGTCTAAGTCATATCTAAGATTTCAGAAATTATGATAAATTAACAGTATTGGGATTTAGATTTAGGTAGATTAGATTAGAAAAACAGCACGTCGGTTATTTGAGAGTATTTTGGGTTTGAGGCTGCCGATGTGCAACAGAAGCTGTGCAGAACCTGTTGCACTAAAGTTGCAAAGTCTAGCGGTGCTGGAAATATCACCACAGGCATGATGAGTGCATGACAAAAAAGTCAGGTGAAAAGTCTAGTGACTGCCATAACACACTACATTTCCAAGGGCATGGTGCCTATTAACATCGGTTATAAAGATCCACTGGCCTGGTGGAGAGTGCACAAAGTTAACTTTACATGGCTGAGCAAACTGGCTCACAAATTCCAGCGCATACCAGCCACCAGCTGGCCATCAGAAAGATTGTTTAGTGGCAAGAAGGGCAGAGGTAAGGTCATTTTTATCTTAGTAAGAGTTTTATTTTATAACCATTATTTTTCCATTTCACTTAAAAAAAGGATATTCCAGGTTTCTTAATCTGGGGTTGAATTAAGTACTGTTATAATTTCACTAAATATAATATATATATATTGATAGTTAACTCTCTTGAGTCATAAAAGACTAACCTTGACCTACCAATTTTAGTGTAAGACTGTTGGGCAAGACACCTTTTTATTTTATTGGAAATGTTGAATTTTGTTAAAATTTTTTTATTGTTTAGTATTGTATTTAACTTTAAAATCCCTAATATAATTAGGGATTTTTGCACCACTTTTTTAAGACAGTCAAAAATGGCTCTTTTAGTTCTTCAGTTATAATAACTGCTATGGTCAAGAAATATGTATGTATATTCTTTAAATACATTTGAAAGCCGTTTTCACCTTTAGTTTTCATTCTTGCATTAGAGTAATAGCTTTCAATGTTTTAATGGTATAATATAATATATAATTTTCTATCATATTTGTATATGCTACTGTACATTGTGACTATTGCAGGCTACTGAAGCTTGATTTGAAAAAATCATGAACTGAATTGCAATATCTGCCAGAAAAATCACACTTAGATCTTTTCCTAAAGTCGTTCAGCCCTATATGGTATGAATAATTCTGAACATGGACAAAAAAAATTTTGGCCATATCTATTAGTCAAATGCAGTTTAGCCAACTCGTATGACAATTGGTACATTGCAACAAGTAGACAAAGGATATACAGGAAGCACCAACCAAGTACCTTTAAAAAATTAAAAAGAAAAAAAAAAGTGCCATTTTCCATAGGCTATGAAAAATTTTGAGGATGACTGCTTAACTTGCTTATCTAAAGCCTAGATTTTCATTAAAAAAAGAAAATCTGATTATCTTACTGCACAGAGATCATTTCACATGACTGTCTGAATCTTCTAAACTTATTTGCTTTTTCTTTATATTAAGATAGCTACTTTTTGCAGTGTACCTTTAACTTTTCAAGCCTAAAGTTCAACTTTGCAAACAGACTTACCAAAAGCAGTTCTGTACTCTCCAAGCATTTTTGTTGTAGGTAAATCTCCTGAGGATCTTGAGTCGGTGATGTGCCCCATCGGTAGTAGGGGTAATTATAGTAGCATGAATACCTTATATGCATGTTTGCTATATTGATGATGTAGAGGACAATGGCTGCAATGGCAAAACCAACTCCAGCCAGGTTGAGAATCACATTGAGGATGACCTGAAACGCAAAAGTTGTCAGATTCTGTTAAAAAACATCAAAGATAATAAATAAACACGTCACACATTAGATTAGCCTTTTTCAAATCTGTGCTGTAGAATTAGTTTAAAAGCTGGTGTTCGTATAGAAAGCCTCCTGAAACTTCGTTACACACCCTTCTACAGGAAATCCATGTGGGATAATGTGGGTGTGTATAATCCTGAGAGTTGGCCACAAAAATGTTCCAAGTAGGAAATCTTTCTTTTTATTTATTTTTAACAAAAACAAGAATAATAGGTGACAATAAAGAAAAATATTCATTCATTAAAGTCAAAGTTCATTTACTCACCAGACATGCACTTGAAAACCTCTCCGACAAAATGCACGTGATGCCAAACACAATGAACTGGAGAGAAAAGGGAAAATTTAACTGTCTAAAGTCATTTCTATGATTCTATGATAATTGAGTGTTTTTCTCTTTAACCTGGACCAGGAAAAGTGGTACTACAGCTGCACCAAAGCAACAGAAACCTTTTCATCAGGAGTTAGGATGGGATTAATGAGACCAATTTAAAGTGGACCAATTTAAACTTTGTGAGCATCTACCTTAAAATAGAGCCACACTGTAAAAAATAAAAACTTGCAATATTGCAATACATTTTTTTCAGTGTTATTTCAGTTTTTTACCATATTTTTGTAATGTGGAGAAATATCTGATTATTTTCACATTATTAAATATACTGCAAATTTACAAGTATAATGTAAAATACCATGAAAAACTAACTGTAAAAACTGATCAACCAACTTTCAGGTTGGTAGACGACCTACATCCGCCCATTAATCATTGCTGTTTTTATGTGAAGCACTTTGTGCTGCTTTTTGGTGTGAAAAGTGTTATATAAATAAAATCTGATTGATTGATTGATTGATGTAAGTAAATGCGTTTAGTGACTTTCTATGCTAGCTTCATTTTGTTGAGGACACTCCTGCAGGAGGCTGATACCTCTTTTGCTCATCATTTTTTATATATTTATTCTTGCTCATGGTCATTGATCTAACATCAGGTTGCTTACTAGTGCTCCCAGCCAATAAGGAAAGCCAGTGTAATATAACTGCCAAGAATAAGTGGGTATCACAGAGAGGATGACACCGAGGCCGATATTAAGCAACCCCACCATGATCTGTATCGTCTGTGAAAGAAAAAAAACAAAATGAACAAACATCAGTTATAAAAACTCACTGTTAAATTAAAAATTCTACTCTCATTTTGATGGAATTCCTGAGTATGTTAATTAGTTCTGAATAAAACAAAAAAATATTTTAGAAGCATTGAAGGCTGCATCTCACCCCGAGTACGGACAGACATGATCTCTGGACCGTCCTCAGGTGCTGAGACACTGAGCAGCACACTGGACTGTAGCAAAGGTTCTTCAAGATCTGGCACAGAGGAGGCCAACGGCTTTGGGGGTCAGAGTTCATGGTAAGGATGGTGACCCCTTCAGTTTTTGTCATAGTCACAGACATCTTGCCTTCTCCTGGAAGCTGAAGCAGATGAGACAATATTGTTTTAAACCTGCTGAATCAGATTAAAGTCTCAGCTGTGCATAAAGACCAGGGTCCTCATTTATCACATGTCTGTAGGGTCAGTGTGACATTTGAAGCTTGTCTGTGGTAATACAGACTAGTTTCTTTCCACCAGGTCCCCATAGCCATTGTTTGTCTCAGACCAGCAGCTATGTTCTGCCCGGTGTGATCTGGAAAAAATTAGTCTGAAGAAATTTCAATTTCACTTTGAAATCCACGTCAATAAAATGTAGCGCGACATACGGCTCTAGATGTGGCTTGACCACAGGTCCGCACAACACCCTCACCACACATCATCCAGGGCTGGCAGACACTCCACTAACATGGAGACGAGATGGCTGTGATGCCGTTTGTCCAAAGTGTTGATGAGTTTCTTAAATCCCGGGTTGTTCACTGTGTTAACTGAGAAAAAGTTCTGTTTGTTACCCTGGATTTGATTGGTTCAAGGAAAGTATGTGTGTTTTGGTCTGGAGAAAAGACGCATTCAGAAAGGATGGTCAGCTGCAACATTTACATGGACAAATATTTCATCTATGCAACTGAAATCAGTCTGATCGGAGATTCAAGGAGACATGTTTAGATGGTGCTGGATAAAGTGATCTGATCAGTTGTGTTTACATGGACAGATTAAATATTATCATAATGCTTCTGATATGCTCAGTGCCGACTAGTTCAAAGAAAAAGAATTCAACCTTCTGGCCGTTGAAGTACTCAATCTTTAACTCTTTCAGTTTCTAACAAAAATGCTGTATCTGCCACAGTTCTTCCCTGAAACGCATTACGTCATGTAAGCCACACATAGCTCAAGCATGAGCAGAAAGATTATGGATTATTGCTTAAAACATGGTGGATGTAGGACAAGATGCTGGTTTAATGAATGACACGTTTTATGATGTATATCAACCTAGTCTCACCCAAAAATGAAGAAAAAAAAAAAAACAAGCATATACGCTTGTGTGTTTTTCTGTATGTTTAAAGTCCAGCTAATTAAACACAGCATGTATCTGAGGAAGTGTTATGACTTGAGGAAATGAAAGCAGTCCAAAAACTCCTCAATTACAAACAAGTCGATGTGTTCGTAAATGTAATTTGATCCACACACATTTGACTGTTTGTATGTACATGAAAACGCTTTTTGAACATGAAAATGTAAATAAAACATACACTACCGTTCAAAAGTTTGGGGCCACTTTGCCATGGGATTCAATAGGGAAGTGACCCCAAACTTTTGAACGGTAGTGTACCTGATCAGGAATGGTTTCATTATAATGTCTGCAATAAAATCATTAAATTCAGCCGCCTGACAAACCAACTCCAACAAAACAAAACAACTGACCTGTTGTAACAGAAGCAGATCTCAGTGAGTCGAAAACACCAGGAGAGACTGACTATCTGCGTGTTGTGCAATTCTTCTTTGGAAAATGGGCTGGAGTTTAACCACGGACTCATTTTCAGTACCTCCCTTCTGTAGGATGTTGTAAACAGTGAGTTAAGTACTTAACTCCACACAAAGACCAGTGAGCAAATATAATTAAAGGACACAATACTCGGAAAGATGCTGTCCTTTGGTTAAATGTTTTCTAACAGCAACTTTGTTAATGTATTCCTTTAGATGAACAGTGTAAAAAATAATGGAATTTGTTGGATTATTTCTTTGTTGTAACATGCTTCTTGGCAATAAATCTGATCTGATGTGTAGGTTTTAATATTTATTCTCCAATTATTATACTGGTTTTTAATACATTTGAACTAGTTTTACTTGTATAATTGTGAGACTTCTTTGTTCCAGTTGTACATTTTAATACACCTTCAGTTGTTGTTTAGGAAATCTATTAACTATATTAATTTCATTATACAGTTTTTTGCACTATGACAAACTTCATCTCTCATTTCTCTCTGAGCGTCATATCTATAAGTCCAGAGTCTGCAAAGTTTAAAGCCCTGCTAGTGCAGGAGATAACATAAAAACACTGTTGAAGTAGAGAGGAGGGCTGTGTTGTATCAGAACAACATGTGTAATGTGATATATAATAAATAAAATTAGATGCCTCTTTGTTTTCTTGTACAGAAGAGTTATCGCAAAACTCTCCTGCATAGACATCTGTTGAACGTTATAATTTTTGTTATAACATTAGCAGCGCTGTTTTAGTAATACTTCTCTTGTTTATGTAGCTAGGTGAAAGATGGTGTTCACACTTTGACCACCGGATGGCACTGTCCTCCATTCAGCTCCCTAAACTTGAGGTGTGGAAGGAAATGATGCAAGGCAATAAACAACAAGGGTGAAGCTTTACATTCCATTCAATGCACATGTTCTGTGCCGAGCATCTGAGGTTCATTAAAGAGGGTGAAGAAAAAATGCCAAACACAGTTTTTGCACATGATCATTTAAAGATCTACCTATATACATTGCATGGAAATGTATTGCTGTGTAGAGCTGCATGAGACAGACCGCTGCTGCAACCTGTGAATTTTGAGTTAACACTGACATTTTGTGCAATGAGTGTCCTGAAGTGCACTACTGCGTTTTGTTTGATATTGTTGGAGTCTTAAAAATGCACAAGTAATAAAGAACAGGTACTTCTTCCCACAGTATTAAGATAGGCAGGTACTAATTTTCCTGAGTAATCAGGTTCTGTTCCACACAAATTTCTTTATACCTTTCTCTTTAGGCTCTTCTCCTGCATGTTCTTTGATGGATCAAAATATGACAGACTACTTCTCTCAGGTAACTAATTAGGGTCCGAGCCATACGAAGTATGGAAGGACCCTATTGTTGTTGAAATGTTTAGTCTCCTCCTCCTCCTTCTAAGCTTTTTGAGACCAAATTTGACCCCCTAAACACCCATGAAAAGTTATGAAATTTGGCACACACATCAAGCCCGGTGAAAATTTCGATATTCTAAAGTCCGCATAAACTTCAATGCAAAAGTGGCTTAACAGCGCCACCTAGACACCAAAAAAATCCCCAAATGAATGGGGTCCCAAACGTCTACTTTAACATAGGAAGACAAAACTCGGCACACACGTGTAACACCCCGAGTCAAGCAAAAAAGTCAATTGAAGACATGTTGCCATGGCAACGGGGTGCCCGCCATCTTGGCATATACATCCATTTTTTACCCATTTTTTTCACTTTACACACATCATATTTGAATGAACTAGTCTGAGGGGATTCATGCGACTGACTCCAAACTTGGTGGGAAGCTTCCTGACAAGTTGAGGACCAAACGCTCCTCAAATCTTTCTAATAGGAAAAAGCGTGTTACCGTGGCAACCAACGGAAAAAAGCCTTCTTGCCATGAAACACGGTTTGCTCATATCCTCATAGAAGTACATGGGATCTGCACCAAAGTTGACGGTATTCATGCTTGTTGGGTCCTTAACACATTACAACACCTGTTGCCATGGCAACATAGCATGTTAGCTAGCATGTTAGCATGGTAGCAAAAAATGCTAATTAGGTATATCTACATTTCTGATTCTCAGCTACACATTTTACCATGTTACATACCATGTTAGCAAGTTACCTAACATGCTAGGAAAAGGTGTATGAGATGGGTGCCGGGGTCAAGAGGCTTGGACCCGATGGATGTCGCTTGCGACTTTAATTTATTTATTACAATTGATATGAGAAATGTGCAAATACAGAATTCTGGATTCGTATTACCTGTCCCCTGGACTAATACAATATAGAGTCTGCTGCTTTACAGTCAGAACTCCCTGGAATCCTTTATATAGGTCTGATTATTCACAGTTTTGGGACTAATGCTGCAGTCACAGGTTGACCACATGCAGATCTCTACAGCCGTCCATGTGACCCCCTTCCACTTGTGTCCTAAAAAACAGGAACAAGAAGACAATACACAGACAAGCAGATTCCCTCTGGACTCCGGTTAACTTAGACATTTCCTCTAAGTGTAACATTCCACGTGTTTTAACAGCAGACACAATTAATCAGCCCCTACATGTTCTTCTCACTCACCCCATATGAAGAGTCTCATTGTTGCTTAAGCACACTGTTAGTAAGTACATGAGCTTAAAGATAAGAGATATTTAATATGATTAACAGAGTAAAAATATAAATGAAAATAGGTAGCACACTTAAATAATTCCTCGATGAGTATCCCAATAAATTTATTTACAATTGAAATGATTCATTAAATAAAACTGCTACTTCTCCACCTCTCCTGTTCAGTCTGACCTCACAAATAAAACTAAAGTTGGAGGGGGTTGACTCTATAAGAGCAGCTGCGTTGTCTTGGTTTAACCAAGTTTCTGTTAAAAACATGAAATCAAGGTTGTGTTCAGTGAAAAGATCATTAAAATGTTTTCCCTGCTAATGACCTTTACATTTAATAAAGCTAACTTAATGGGTTTGGAACTGTTTACCCTATATTTGGGGGCACGACGTGGCTCACAGGGTATGTTAACACTACTTGGAAACCTTTTAGAAAGCAGCTCTCTGTGTTCTGACCGAGCTCCAGAAAGTCCAACCCAGTTTTCCAGCCTGTGATCTACAGTGTCAAACGCAGCACTGAGATCCAACAGAACCAGGACTGATACTTGACCAGGGTCAGTATTCAACCTAATGTCATTTAACGCTTTGACCAGAGCTGTTTCAGTGCTGTGATGAGGTCGGAAGCCGGACTGAAATTTATCAAGATTTCCACTTTCATTTAAAAAGTCATGAAGCTGGTGAAATGCAACTTTCTCAATAATCTTGGAAATAAAAGAGAGGTTAGAGACGGTCTATAGTTGTTCATTATAGGGGCGCCTAGAGTCCTTTTCTTGGCTTAATAGCAGCTATCTTTAGTGACTTGGGAAAAATGCCTGATGCCAGTGAGCTGTTAACTATCAGTAGGAGACCACTTTCTACTGAGGTAAAAACTGTTTTTAAAAAGTCGGATGGTATCATGTCCAGAGTGCATGTTGTTGATTTCAAATGCCAAACTGTTTCTTTTTTAAAACTATTTTGAGTTTTAAATCAACAGTTTTAAATTGCGACATAACATCAGAATTATTTCAAGGTTTTAGACACGGACTACTTTTCTTGTGTGACTGTGTGGAATTAATATTTTGCCTAATTGTTTTAATTTTCTGGCTAAAAAAGTTTGCAAATTGGTTGCATTTCTCAGTGGAAAGGAGCTCTGGGCTTATCTGTTTAGGAGGATTTGTAAGTTTTTCAATCGTAGCAAACAAGAGTGCGAGAATTGTTGACATTCCTGTTAATCATTTCAGATAAATGCAGCTCTCTGGCCTTCACAGCTCATTGTTATAGTTATGCAGGCTTTGTTTGTACAGCTCATAGTGAATTTGAAGTTTATTTTTCCACCATGTCCTCTCAGTTTTCCTGCTTTCTCTTTTTAGGCTGGTAACCACAGTGGTGTTTCTCCATGGTGTTTTCTGTTTGATCAAAGTGCTCTTGATTCTTATCGGTGCAACAGCATCCATTACATTCAAGACTTTCAGGTTGAAATGATCCAGGAGTCCATCAACTGACTCTGTACTGGTTGTTGGTAACATTTCATTAATGTACCTCTTCCTAACCGAGGAGCAGGTTGGTTGGACATTCTGAGTGATCAGTAAATCAAACAAAATACAAAAATGGTCAGACAAGGCCAAGTCAGTGACCGCAACAGAAGAAATATCAACACCCTTTGAAATAACCAGGTCCAGAATGTGACCTCGAATGTGGGTCGATTCTTTTACATGCTGCCACAAACCAAACATACAATATGGAAGATATAGGGTCAGCTGCAGTCACAGATCCTGTGACCCCCTTCCACTTGTGTCCTAAAAAACAGGAAGAAGAAGACAATACACAGACAAACAGGAGATTTCCTCTAGACTCCGGTTAACTTAAGTGTAACATCTCACATGTTATTTTACTGGCAGCTCAGCTTTAGTCAGCCTGTCTCATGTTCTTCTCACACATCGTTGCTTAGGCACACTAGCAGACTGTTAGTAAGTATATGAGCTTATAAATAAGAGATTTAATATGAATAATAGAGTAAAATTATAAATTCAAATAAGTAGCACACATGAGTATTCCTTAATATCCCTTATTATTGGGAATTCCTCCCCAATAAATTGATCTACAACATCAGTGTACTAAGCGTCACATGTATGGAGACTGATATGCGGTTTTGTTTCTTTTCTTTTGTTAAGAGTGACCGTTTCAGATGTTCATGCACCAGCTGATGGGCATTTTTTTTTCTGGAAAGGCAGATTCACAGGGGCTCAGTTTTCTGTGGTAAAATGTTTACTCCCACAAGTGAACCTGGTATTTGACACAGATTGGAAAGTGGCAGACCCACTGTCGCATAAAGACTTCTGTTACTTCAAAGCTGCCCTTTTATTTTTTATTCCTTTATTTTCTCCTTGTTACTCTGGGCAGCTGAGAAATAAAGACCCCACAATAAAACTTTGTGTCTGGTGAATAGAAACTTCACCCACCACTACATTTATAACATCGTTCGGTCAGTAAAATAAACGGATCATGTACAGTCCTGCTCCTTAAAGACTAGAGATCACAGAAAATTAATCTTAGCAAAGGTTTGAAGCTATTTCTTTATCAGCTTTTGATGAATTATAAGAAAATCTGTGTTTTAAAGAACAGAAATCTCCAGATAAAATGCCCTAATCAGTAACTTTTTAAAAGTTGGTTAATCAGATCTGAATGATAGAAGAAAGGATTTTGAAAGCACTGAAGGCTGCAGCTCACCCCGAGTACCGAGAGAGACGTCCTCTGGACCGTCCTCAGGTGCTGAGACACAGAGCAGCACACAGGACTGTAGCAAAGAGTCTTCAAAATCTGACACAGAGGAGGCCAACGGCTTTGGGGGTCAGAGGTCACCTGGAAGACGGTCACCCCATCAGTCCTGCTCATAGTCACAGTAGATCATGTCATTCCAACATTTTTTTTATGTTTCCAAACGACAAGAGGAGGCAGCATGGGTAGCAACCCTCAGGACGAGAGACTTTGTGCGGAAGGACTGTTCAGTCATCATTTTAAACCAGAGGACTTTGGCAGGACTGGACAGTCAAATTGTTTAAAGGAAGGAGGGATAGTCTACAACCCATTTTTAATTTTCCTGACCATCTTTGCAAAGTTAGTGCCCTGACAATTTCTCATATGATCATAATATTTCACTAACACAAAGTCTCCAATAAATGATAATAAAATACACTATTAGTAATGGTTCCTTTTGAATTAACCCTTCAGTACTTTTACCAAATTTCTCTGGTCTTGAATTCTATGTTTATTTTATTTTCTTTGACGTTGTGTAAAAAACGTCTGTTTTATATTGGTTTTGTGTTCTTTGGTACCTCTATCAGGTTCATTACTTTAAACAACTGTTTAAAGTAATGAACCTGATAGTGGGCTTGTCACGTCAAAGGGAAGTTTGGGTTCTGTACTTTTTATCAAATGGCAAGAGAAACAGATGTAAATAACTTTAATTGATAATTTCGTTTTTGGCGTAAATTTGGTAAATTTTTAATTTAGGCAATCATTTTTTGGATGAGTGTGTTGTTTTTTTTTATTTATTATTATTTTTTTTACTCAACCCCTTTATTTTTTATTTAATTATATTTGATTTTTTCACAATAAAAATAAAAATATAACTCCATATATGAGCACCACCATTATTATTTCTCTGAGTGTAATAGAAAAATTCAGTATGCATGTGGGTGTGTTAGAGTATGTGTAAGTGCATGATATAAATTTAAAAATAATAAATTGTTTTATTATAAATGTGACATTTCAAATAAACCAAACTGATTGAAAATCGGTTGAAAATTCAGTGAGTTATGGTGATTTTAATCGTTGAAAGACCTCTGTCTCTGTTGACTAATGCAGTAAGTACGCGCCGCTTCGCCCGGCCCAAGATGGCGGCCGCGTTGACGCATCCTTCCAATGGATCGCAGCGTCAGAGGCGGACTCTACGTATGGCCTCGGTTGGAATATCACGTGACTTTTGGTGTGCTGACTATGACATGCTCGACGTGCGATCGAGCAGATCGGCTCGAGCATAATAACATCCTTACTTGCGCGTAAACTTTATTAAACCGAACCAACGTTTCTTTAATAGTAGAAGAAGTAGAATAAACATTAAAGAGTTGAGGTGCAGATAGATGAGCTCGAGGATCCGCTTCACTTCTTTTCAGGTATTTTCTGCAACCTTATTCAATGGAAACTTGAAATTACAGCTGGAGACTCCGACGTATCTGGATACTGACTGTTGTTGGTTTCAGTCCGCTGCGGAGGCCAGCTCGCTGGGGAGAAACGACGGGACGGAAGGAGGATCGGACAAAGCCTCGTTATCGAGGGATCCACTTCGGGAAGGAAGGTGAGAATCTTCATACTTTGGTGTGATGTGTTTGGTTTAAACGGTGATATTCCCGGGCAGGGGCGCTGCTAGAGATTTTGGGCCCCATGAAAAGAAACTCAGTGGGCCTCCCCCTGAAGATTTTAATAGTGTAATACATCCAATTGGCAATTTTAATGCTATTTTGACCATCAAAATAGCATTAAAAGAAATTAAATTAAAAGAAATTAAAAGAAAAACATGACAGGTAGTTGGTAGGGGAAGCAACTAAAAATATAATGAAGTTAATTTAGATTCAGTTATTTGCTGCAAGATGGATACTTTATATTTAAAAACCTATCTATCTTTTTTTAAATACTTAATTATCTCATGAAAATTACAAAACAAATTACAAATACAAAACTTAAATACAAAATAACCTCTTCCATGAAAATGAAACGCATTCTGCATCTGTGGAGAAACAAATCAAATCTCAGCTAAGACACCATCAAAAACAAAATGACCACTCATTTTTTTTATGATTTATTGTATTGGCGACATTATCATCATTAAATCAGATGCAAATGGTATTTAAATTAGATAGGCTCATAAACAAAAAATAGCAGGACCTCACATGGTTTATTGTTCTATTCTATTCTATTCTATTCTCCAATCATGTAATGTCATTTGTAAAAGCATCACAATCATTATTTCTGGTGGTCTCCCACTGATTGTTTTACTTTAAGGTGCTTTCAGTGATTTCACCAACAATGTGAAGGTAAACTGATTTGACTACCAAATCTCCACGTCATTGTTTCTCTCATGTAGCAACACAAAGTCTAATTTATCTCCAGATCTGTAGACAGGTGAAGCATTAGATTAGTGGGGGAACATATATGATGCTATATGGTTGTTGCTAGTTAATCTTCTGATTTCTAGAAAATGTAAATATTTCTCTGATTGGATTGAAAGCAGTCAACCAGTCTGCTGCACTAGAAATGTCTCTGTTCCTACTGCAAAGCAGGAGGATGAGTCCCAAACTACTGACCTGGCCTAACATTACAGTGATAGCTGAGAAAATAAATGCAAACTATTTTTATTTAACATTAATAATTCAGAACTTTTTTTTCTATTATATAATGTTTTTTCTCCACAATAATCAATTAATTCAACACTCAGCTGCTCACCTCGTTCCTCAGGGGTCATCTGGACATGTTCAGGTGGGCGGAGAGGGGAGGGTGGGTCTGGCAGCATTTGCTTAGGCTGCTCTTGTGTCTGTTCAGACATGCATTATGTTTTAGTAGAGCAGCTTGCTAATCGTTTGCCTGCCTTGATTATTTAATTAAAACAACGGTGAAATTAAAGAAAATCCAGTTTTCTTCAGAAATATGAGCTAATATGGAGCAAAGTCAGCTAGCTTATATGAACAAAGTTTAGGAGAGACAACAAGCTGATGTTCCACAACTTTCCATCAGACGAGCTAACTGACCACCTCGCCTCTGAAAGAACTGGGTGACGTACTGTTCAACCCTTCTGTTCTCTCTCCAGCCTCAGCTTTTTTTCTTTTCGTTTTAAGCTTCCTGACTTTTGAGACATGCTGCCATCTAAGCATCCACTTGCTGTCTGTCTGTTGCGCTGCTTCCCAGCTGAAGGAGCAGGTGGACTGAACCATGTAAGGGAAATATAGAGGGGGGTTGAGTGTTCAGAAATGTTTCCAAAGCAAAAAAACTTAGTGATACCGTTGCATTGTGACTAAATTGTTTGCATGATTGTAAGTTTATCATTAAGTATCAGATAATTTTGTCAGTATTACAACTGCATTGAGGGCCCTTCTGGGCCCCCTGTCACTCATGGGCCCCATGAATCCTTCCCCTTTACCCCCCCTTTTCGGCGCCCCAGTTCCCGGGAATTGTGTGGTTGTGATGTTTGGAGCTTAGTGAGGTTAAGTTGTAGGTTGTAGTTTATCTGTATCTCTGGTCTGCGATTGTTCCTCTCCGTTTAATGCTGGGCTCACACCAAACGATTTTCACAGTTGCAGACTAATAACGTTAGTCTTCAGGAAATCTTACTGGAGCCACAGCGCGCTTCTTCGAGAAAGATATTAATAGATTCGGCTTTTCTGGATTAATCACTCATAAACAGAACATTGCTTCTACTAAACCGACACAACACGATACGATTGTAGCTCGCAATCACAGCGACGTTGACTGTGAACTATTTTTCATCAAAGCCAGCTGTCCTCCGAGCTGGGAGACTTGCACTGAGCTCTATGCAGAGCCTGCCTGTGCTTGACTGGGCAGGGACCGTCAGCAAATTGTAACACCGAAAAAAACATGAAAGGAAAATATTCAATAACTACAATATGACATGTTGTAGAGCTACCAAACTCGCAGTACACACAAACCATCTCATATTGATCATATTACAGCTCTTACTTTGTTAAATTATGCTTACGTGTATTTTTAGGATTTTTTTTCATTTAAATAAGTAATAAATGAGCAATAACTACAATATGACATGTTGTAGAGCTACCAAACTCACAGTACACACAAACCATGTCATATTGATCATATTACAGCTCTTACTTTGTTAAATTATGCTTACATGTATTTTTAGGATTTTTTTCATCATTTAAATAAGTAATAAACGAGCAATAACTACAGTATGACATGTTGTAGAGCTACCAAACTCACAGTACACACAAACCATCTCATATTGATCATACTAAAGCTCTTACTTTGGTAAAATATGCTTACATGTATTTTTAGGATTTTCTTTCACAATTTAAATAATAAATGAGCAATAACTATAGTATGACATGTTGTAGTGGCACCGAACTCACAGTACTAATAAACCATATTGATCATACTAAAGTTCTTACTCTAGTAAAATATGCTTTTTTTAATCATTTAAATAATAAATATTCAATAACTACAAAATGACATGTTGTAGTGCTACCAAACTGACAGTACTAATAATCCATCTCATATTGATCATACTAAAGCTCTTACTTTGGTAAAATATGCTTACATGTATTTTTAGGATTTTTTTTTAAAATAAGTAATAAATGAGCAATAACTACAATATGACATGTAGTGACATCAAACTCGCAGTACTAATAAACCATATTGATCATACTACACCTCTTACTTTGGTAAAATATAAACTGAAATTCCTAATAATATTATATTCTATATTGATTCTACACTTCTCCCTGAGCTGCCACCTTACCGTGGTGGAGGAGTTTGCGCTTCCTGACGATCCTAGTGGTTATGTTTTCGGGGGCTTTAAGCCCCTGGTAGGGTCCCCCGTGGAAAACAGGTGTCTAGGGGAAGGACCAGACGACAAACCATGGACCCAAGTTTCCCTTGCCCAGATGTGGGTCTCTGGGGCCCCCTTCTGAAACCAGACCTGGAGGTGGGGCAAGGTGAGCTCTTGGTGGTCGGGCCTTTGTTCATGGGGCCCGGTCGGGCTCAACCCGAAAGGGTGACATGGGCCCCCGCTCCCCTGGGCTCACCACCTGCAGGAGGGGCCATAGGGGTCAGGTGCAGTGTGAGCTGGTTGGTGGCCAAAGGCGGGGCCCCTGACGGTCTAATCCTCAGCTGCAGAAGCTAGCTCTTGGGACGTGGAATGTCATCTCTCTGGTGGGGAAGGAGCCTGAGCTGGTGCACGAGGTTGAACGGTTCCGACTAGATATAGTTGGACCCACCTCAACACACAGCTTGGGCTCTGGAACCACTGTCCTTGAGAGGGGCTGGACCCTCTTACTTTCCGGTGAGAGGCACCAAGGTGGTGTGGGCATCCTAATTGCCCCCCGACTTGGCGCATGTACGTTGGGGTTTACCCCAGTGGGCAAAAGGGTAGCCTCCCTCCGCCTTCAGGAGGGGGTTTGGTCCCAACTGTTGTTTGTGCACCAGGCAGCAGCGCAGAGTACCCACCCATCCAGATTCTGATGAGTTGTTGTAACACCGGGTGGAGATGCAAAGGCACACTTAATGAAATAATAATGTATAATTCCTTATTGATCCATGGGGGAAACTCTCCCCTTGTTTGCTTTGCCTATAATATAGAACAAGCATTTCAACCAGGGTTGGTACAGTCAGATAGGTGAGTTTACTGCTTGTGTTTGTCTTGGTTTCGGGTTATTTTTTACATTGCTGGTGTGGGGCTCTGCTGTTAGCACCTCTCTACAACCAGTTGAGGCCGGGACGCAGGTCACACCCACTGTCTACTGCTCAGGGCAAAGCAGATGGAGGCGGTGATTTTGAGGAAAATCCTGTATAAAAGAGAATATGTTTGACTTCAGTGATTAATCGCATTGTTACGTGCTACATGTCTCTTTCCTTTAAAAGAAGGCCTACGGCTATATAAAGAAAATGCAGTAAATTGTGGTTTACAAACACTACATCAGGGGTTTCCAATCTGCGACTCTGGACATACAAGTGCCTCTCTGGACCTTCCACAATGCCCTAAATACGTGGCTAAAATATTTCTTTTAAATCTATCTTTCTTGTCATTAAAGTTGGAAACCAGGGACTTTTTTTTTTACTTTACACAATTTTCCACAAATATCTACATCCCTTAGAAGAAAGTCTGTTTATCCTCATTTAAAAAAGATTTTATGTTTTTCTTTATTTTAAAACCTAAAAATGGGCTTGGACACAGAGCTCTGTGAACAACCAGCCTCTTTAACAATGACCTTTTATGTCTTGCTCTCCTTGTGAAAGGTGTCAATGGTCGTCTTTTGGACAACTGTCAGGTCTGCAGTCTTCCCCATGATTGTATAGCCAACAGAACTAGACTAAGATTCAAGATTGTTTTTTTGTCATATGCAGGCTCAACACAAGGTCAGCAATGCAATGAATGCTTAGGATGAGAGGAACTGTTTGATTCACTAAGAAAATCTAGAAGTACTAGTAACATATATATATTTTATTTTTTTTTCTCCAGTGTTCCTCAGAGTGAGCCCTCTGCACTGGTGCCCGTGTTGGTGCCCTGGCCTCTGTGATCCGGCCAACTCCTTGTGCAGACGGCTCCTGGGATAGTGTTTTGACTCCTCTGTTCTCAGCCACATATTAATCTGACGTGTGTGTGTGAATATGTATATGTGGTGATGGAGATGGGGGGCTTTCTAATTCTTTTAAAACCTGTAAAGCACTTTGTGCTACATTTCATTGTATGAAAAGTGCTTTATAATAAAGTTCGATTGATTAATCACAGCATGTCATGCGATTAATCGCTATTAAACATTTTAATTGTTGCCTGGCACTAATATACGTATATTTTTATGTATATGTAAATATATTTATCTTCGCTGTTTGATGAAAAGCACGTATCTCCAGAATTCCTTTTTAACAGGAGCATGAAAAAACTTTTTCTCATAAGTTAACTTACAAAGTAAGCTCAAGTGTGTGTAAATAGACATATTTAGGACCCGTAATGAAACCCTGTTCGCACATTTATCAGTGATGTATTTAAATAATTTTACATGGATTTACTTTGTTGTGAGCGATCGTGGACATGTTTTTTTAAATAGCGTCTTCCAACAACATCTAGTTATATGCGGGCTTCGACCCTCCTTTTTATGTCCCACTAAGTTGGTAAACTATTGATAGCAGGCTATTCTAAACTTAGCATAATATGCTAATCAAAGCTTTTTCTTGCCATTTTATATTGAAATAAAGATAACTCATATAACTCAACAGTCATTTGATATTGACGTGCGCACAGAGTTTGATGTCATTCATTCATTCATTCACCATTTTCTACACCACTCAGTCCAATTCAGGGTAGCGGTAAATTGGTTATTAAGTTAAATCATGTGACATCAGCGAATGCTTGAGCAACACTTCAATGCAATTCAGCAACAACTCAGCTGAATGTAATTAATGTACATTGGACGATTTTGTCGCCTGTAATCTGAATACAGCTTTCTGCTGTTGCAACATTTATTCTTGGTGTAAAAAAGAAACAACTGTACCGAAAACACACACCTCAGATGTAAAATGCACTTCCTTCTCGTGGGGGATAGCTGGGGACGCCTTTCTTTATATATATATATATATATGGAGAGATATAGAGATGGGAATTTAGTTTTCTTTCCTTTTTATTTCAGTCTTCCCTGCAGATGTGCAGCAACTGTTGGTGATAACAGAGGAGGTTTCTTGGAGTCTGGACAAGCAGGATCCAGAGGAACTATGGCCCAATCAGGATGGAGAGCAATTGATGATGGGCTGGTGGAGAGTGTCACCAGTCTTCCAATGATGATGGCTCCTGTGAAGACTGAAGATGATGAAAAAGAACTTCAGCCTTTGTCATATTCAGCCCACCTTTATCAAACCCAAACTGAAGGTAACACAGAAGTAAAGGCTCCAACCAACAACCCAGATAAACAGATTAAATCAGAAACTGATGGAGAGGAATATGGAGGACCAGAAATAAGCAGTGACCCAGACCCGAACAGTCATTTACAACAACACTGTGACAGAAAGGCTTCAGGCTCTTCTGAGATAAAATATTTGTCACATTTTGGACCTGAAATGAAAGACGAAGATAAAAGCTGGAATGACAACAGGGAACATGGGTCAGGTGTAAACAATGATGTGGAATGTAACGCTGCCAAAACCTCCCTCAGCTGCTCTGAATGTGGTGAAGAGTTTCACTCTCAACGATCTCTCCAGAGACACTTAACAAAAAGGTCTTTGAGCTGCTTGAATAGTAAGAAATGTTTGACACAAAGAAAAAATAACCCGAAACAGGTCCACACAGGAAAGAAAACAGTTCGATGCGATGTTTGTGGTAAAATCTTTAGTCATAGAGTAAACCTTAACAGACACATGAAAATCCACACGGGAGAGAAACCATTCAGCTGTGATGAATGTGGACAAAGATTTAGTCAAAAGACAGACTTAAACCAACACATGAGAATCCACACAGGTGAGAAACCATTCAGCTGTGATGAATGTGGGCAAAGATTTAGTTACAAGACAAGTTTAAAATTACACATGAGAATCCACACAGGAGACAAACCGTTCAGCTGTGATGAATGTGGACATAGCTTTAGACGAAAAAGTAAATTAAATGAACACATGAGAATCCACACAGGAGAGAGGCCATTCAGCTGTATTGAATGTGGACAAAGATTTAGTCAAAAGACATACTTAAACCAGCACATGAGAATCCACACAGGTGAGAAACCATTCATTTGTGATAAATGTGGGCAAAGATTTAGTCAAAATACAGGCTTAAACCAACACATGAGAACCCACACAGGAGACAAACCATTCAGCTGTGATGAATGTGGACAAAGATTTAGTTACAAGACAAACTTAAACCAACACATGAGAATCCACACAGGAGACGAACCATTCAGCTGTGATGAATGTGGACAGAAATTTAGTCAAAAGAAAAGCTTAAACTTACACAGGACAATCCACGCAGGAGACAAGCCATTCAGCTGTGATGAATGTGGACATAAATTTAGTCAGAAGACAACCTTAAACTTACACATGAGAATCCACACAGGAGACAAACCATTCAGCTGTGATGAATGTGGACAACGATTTAGTTACAAGACATACTTAAATCAACACATGAGAATACACGCAGGAGACGAACCATTCAGCTGCACTGAATGTGGATATCGATTTAGTCACAAGACAAACTTAAACAGACACATGAGAATCCACACAGGAGAGAAACCATTCAGCTGTCATGAATGTGGACGTAAATTTAGTCAAAAGACAACCTTAAACTTACACATGACAATCCACACAGGAGAGAAACCATTCAGCTGTGATGAATGTGGACAAAGATTTAGTCGAAATGACTACTTAAAGAAACACATGAGAATCCACACAGGAGACAAACCATTCAGCTGTGAGTTTTGTGGTGACGTTTTTATGTGGCATCTCTCTTTGAAACGACATATTCGTGTCCACACAAAATAGAGGAGGCACAGTTGCAGGATTTTGCTGTGTAGATATGTGCTGGTTAGTGTTAGATATTATTTTAATTAGTCTTGGAATGTATAACAAGTATGACCTTAATCAAAAACATCTAATTGCAGCTTTGTTCCTGCTAAGCGAGGAAGGTCTACATGTGCAGTGTATCAAAAAAGGTCACAAGAGGCACGAGAAGTGAAACTGACAAGGGGTTTTGAGCAATGCTTGTGTCTGCAGTAGAAAGAACATGCATTTTGTAGTAAGGCACTGATACTCACTTTGGTCCTACGAGGGCCGCAATCCAGCAGGTTTTCCATGTATCCCTGCACCAACACACCTGAGTCAAATTAATGAGTCATTGTGTAGAACCTGATTGGCTGTTAGAGCCACCTAATTTGACTCAGGTGTGTTGGTGCAGGGATACATGGAAAACCTGCTGGATTGTGGCCCTCGTAGGACCAAAGTGAGTATCAGTGTAGTAAGAGGAATTTCTGAAAGTGAACAGAGTTTAAGTCTTGGAACAGGAAGTCTGCGCTATGTATGTATGTATGTGTCTGTTTTGCAGAAGTTGCAGGAACAGGAAGCCAGTACCAGACAAGGCCAAGCCAGGCTGCAAGAACACAGTAAAGATCTGCCTTGCAACAGCTGACTAGTTAGTTATAGCGTCCAATCACTGTTTAGTTTAGACAAGGTTTAATTACTGGGTTGAGGGAAAGCAGCAGTGTTCTGATTTTGGCAGCAGTTTCAGCAGAACTCCTTCCGATGTAACCAGAGACGGTGAGATAGTCTCAGAACCCAGAATTCTGTACACAATTGTAAAAATAAATACATTTACTTTGAGAGACGTTGTTTGTTCTCACTGACCAAATCAACAAATGTGTGTGGAAAATCTTAGGTAAAAGGATATTAGTGTGTAAAGTACCTGGTCTTTATTGCCTGTACATTTTTAAGGTTTTCTCCAACCTTCATAGAACTTCAGGGGGTACTCCATGGAAGTTGCTCAAGAAAGAAAAAATATCGACTCAAACTAGAACCATCTCCTAATTTAGTCTCAACTTGTTTGACACTAGAACCGCCAAGGGGTAAATTTTACCTCCTTGGTTTTTCAAACACTTGTATCTCAGTTAAAAAAAAAACCCTACTTCTCAGTATTTGTGACTTTTCCTGAAATGGGTCCAGTAATGGGTCCAATTTTGGTGAGTGTGTGATCACAAGAAATCTGAGCATATATACCTAGAACCACCAAAGAGGTAATTTATACCGTCTAATTTAATGCACTGTGTTCAGCTGTCGGATGTTTTCGCGCCACTCCTGGTTGCTTAGTAACGCATATGAGTTTGACAGCTGTCAGAGAGTGGGTTTTATAATCGTTTAGGGTTATCTAGTGCTAAATTTGACAAACGGATAAATACAATAGATGGATGAATGCCAAAGAAGCTTGGATATTATTCCAAAACCTGAGTGACAAAGAGTCAGAGGGAGAAGTAATTCTGGATGTGGGTGCGGAGGATTTTGACAAGACGGTGGAGGAATCGGTGGGGGGAGAAAGTGATCTTTCATTTTTACCCGGCAACGAGTCATCTACTGAGGATGACCTGATGAAAGATTGCAGACCAAGGAAAAGGTCCTGGCTTTTGGCCAAAACTGAGGAGTCATCAACCACACATACTCAGCCCTGGTAGCCGACAGGCCTGCAGTTACAGTTTTTCTCTATTGCTTAAACACATTTCACGATACTGCCCTCACTTTTCACAAAACTCTAAACACAAAACACTTTTCTAAAGCTACGTACACTAAACCTCACAGTTTCTTTTCAAAACCAACCCATCACACCAAAACAGTTGCTCATATGCTCAAAAGCAAACTCTGACACCAAAATACCACTCAAGGCCTGCAAAAATGTAAACACTACTGAGCATCATTAACCACATTACCAAAAAAATTGAAAGCACAATTTTCACAGTGTGAGACTGTTCTTTTTACAGTTTCACAACTGCCAGGATGCATTTGAGCAACCCTTATTTATTCTCAAATATGTTTTGGGCATTTTCTATAGATTTGTGCATTTCATGGGAATAGTTACATAATGCAGAAAATGCAGTAATATCACAACTCAATGCAAAAATGAGTACTAAACTCCATGGAGGATCCATTACACACAATAGATACTGTACAGTAACAATTGAGAACACAATGTTCAGGGTGCGATTTCTTTTATTACAGTACGTTGAAAATTGACACAGTATGTTGTATGTTGACACCGAAATCATGGAGAGGCATCACGTCGTCGGGCTGGGTCGGGCCACAGGACCTCATCAACGTCACAGGCAATATTGTCCATAGCCAAACAACGTGGGAAGAATGCCCTGGCATGCCGCACCCAGCCTTGGAACGCCTCCACAGCCACATCATCACAGGCCAGGTCCATAGCCCTGAGAAGGTTCTCTCTAGTGTAAGGTTGGCGGTCATAGACCTTCCACCGCCATGCTGAGAAGAACTCCTCTATTGGGTTTAGGAACGGAGAGTAGGGTGGCAGACACACATTAATGAATTGCTGATTGATGTTAAACCACTCTCTGACCTGGATGCTGCGATGGGAGCTAACATTGTCCCAGAGGATGACGTATATGGGAAGATCAGCTGGTCCAGGAATCTGCTGGTCGTGGTGATCTGCTGGCCGAGCATTCAGGTGGTCATTGTCATGCAAAACATCTCTGAGCTCTCCTAGGAAGGTGAGGAGACGCTCAGTGTTGTAGGCACCAAGTTCAGCATGCCGGTGGAGAAGCCCTCTAGAACTCATGGCAGCGCAGAGAGTGATGTTTCCTCCACGTTGGCCGGGCACATCAACGATAGCTCTCTATCCTATGATGTTACGGCCTCTCCTCCTCCTTTTTGTGAGGTTGAAGCCAGCCTCATCCACAAATATAAATTCATGGGGTCTGGCCATGGACTCTAACTGGAACATCCTCTGTGGAAACAAATAGCTTTTTCAGGTGTTCAGAAAGACAGTCAATAGAGCACATTACAGTACGACAGTATAGTATTGTATGTAAAGTACTGTAGGCCATGGATTGTACTGTACTTACTTGCACATACTGGTGACGGAGGTGTTTTATTCTTCCAGAGTTGCGCTCAAAGGGTACCCTATAGGCCTGCTTCATTCTTACTCTCTGGCGCTTGAGGACTCTGTCTATGGTTGTCAGGCTGACATTGTCAATGGTCGGAAAGTTCAAATTGTCACCAATGATCCTCTCCCGTATCTCCCATAGTCTGATCACATTGTTCTCCCTAACCATATCCACAATGAGGACCTCTTGGGCTGGTGTGAATCTGGAAGCCCTCCCACCTGCAAATGGCAATCTTTGAACTCTAGAGAAACAAACATAGTCATTTGGTCAGAAATGGTCCTTGCAGTACACACTTTTACTGTAACCATGATTGCACTTGTCTGTATGTAGGTGCACTCCACTATACTACTGTATACTGTGAATATCTAGTGTAGTGACTAAAAAACTACTACATACAGTACCTGTTGTGTTCTCTGAAGGCCCGAATAATGGTGCCCACTGAGAATCTGCTGAGGTTTGGTTGGACTCGTTGTCCCGCTTCGGTCATTGTCATGCCGTGGACAATGACGTGGTCAATGACTGTTGCTCTCATTTCATCTGTAATGAAAATGCGTTGTCTTGCTTGCCCTCCTTCTCCTCTCCCTCCTTGACCTGCTCCTCTCCCTCCTCGGCCCGCTCCTCTGCCTCCTCTGACACAAACTCCTCTCCCTCCTCTGACACAAACTCCTCTCCCTCCTCTGACACAAACTCCTCTTCTTCTGTCTTCATCATCCATTTTTGTTTTTGAACTTTCAGCAAACTGCACTGACTTATATAGGTGTGGTCACATCATTTGCAATAGGTGTTTTCAATTATGAGTCGTTGTGTTTACTGATTGACACCAGGTATGTTCATTGTGTTCAAGTTTTGCTGATTGTGGGTAGCATTTTGCATCACATGAGCTTCACAATGCATATTGGAGCAGAGTTATATGCAAAATGTGTTTTAGCACGGCAAATTTTTTTTTGAGTTTTGAGAAAAAGGGGATGGGTTTTGTGAACAGTGTCTACAGGTGAATTGTGTTTGTGGTTGTGGCAAAAGGGGGTGAGTTTTACTAAATGTGTTTAGGCAACTGGTCATTTGGTTTAGAGTACTGGGTTTTGTGTTTTGGCAATAGAGAAAAACTGTAAAGGTGATGACTTGTCATTTTGTAACATCCTGGTAACATTTTCTTCTCTAGCTGAGCTAACTCTACTTTAGCTTATTTTATTCGCCCCTGGCACAACTGTTGACCAGGGTAGACTGTAAGTGCGCCCCAACCGCATCACGCTGCCAGGGTGGAAATCAGCCCACGCAAAGGGCGCAAGGGGTCTGCGGCGATATCGGCCCGATCCGTCTTGAAACACGACCAAGGAGCCTGACGCACGCGCAAGTCAAAGGACTCGCAGCAAAGTTTATTTATAGTATCTTCCTCTAAAATGAACTAAAATATTGAAATCTGTTATTGTTATTTAATATATGCTGTTTTGACTGTTAAGCATTTTTTTAAAAGTCTCCATTATAACCATTAAAATAAATGTAAACAAATAACTTAAATGCATCTTTGCGTTATTTGCAGCTGTTGCAGCAGAGGGTGGTAAAAAATTACCCTTCTCTTGGTTCTAGGAGTATTGGAATATTGGCGGTTCTAGTGTTAAATTTAGTGCAGCCTTATTTAACCCAGGTTCATTAAAGACAGACTTCAACAAAGGTTGCTTACAATCTGTCTGATCTGTCTGATTCTCCAAGTGTTGGCCTCACACATTATTAGGGAGCTACCGATATGGATTTTGAAGGCCGATACCATTTTCTTCATCAGCCTTAGCTGATAACCGATACAAGGAGTGTCCCAATTCACGGTCTGCACACTTCGAAGTGCGGATTTGTTGGCTACATATGTCATCACGGTGCGCGAAGAATTCACAGAATTTGAATGACCCTCCAAATCCACATTTCCTTTGGCCTCAAACTTAGGCCACTGGTGATGCATTCTTCACGGCCTCTTTTCTCCCAGAATTCATTGTGCACAAGACGGTGGCGAATCAGAAATCGAACTCAGAAGAGGACGTTTTAGGTTTCAATAAAATTTTGTTAAAATAAAGTGCTTTTTTAAAACTACACTTTAGTAGAACCTTCACAAAACCAAGTACGTTAGAAACATGTTTGTTAAATAGTGACACTAAAAATCAGTAATATTCGCTGTTCATTGATTTTTAGGGGGTTAATGAAGTGTGTACCGGCTGGAAAACAGCCTCAGACCATGTATTTTTTAATTTTTATTTATTTATTTTTTACTGTCCGTGTTAACGTACACTGAAGTGTCCTATGAGTAATTTCAGAGGCGTAAGTGATTCAACGTCCTATGTTGTTGCCATGGGAAATTCTTTGCTAAGTAGGCTGTCCCATTTCACAACATTAAGCAGACTTCGAAGTGTGTTGACTCCGGAGGGCACTCCGTATCCTACGTAGTCTGCACACTTCGAAGTGTGCAGACCCTGATTTGGGACACACCTAAAGCCTGCCCTCTTTTTTTCTTGAGCTGATATTTGGAGTCAACACTGCTTTAGCTCCATCCATAACCCATTTACTTCATATAAACAGCACAATGATAACAAATGTTAGTCAAAAACAAAAAAGAAATTTTCATTTAACTTAAAATTAACAAATGGTAAAAAGAGGTAGAAATGTGAGGTAGAATAAGTAATGTATCTTAATCAATGTTTGAACGTTATGAAACCCATTTAAGAAAAGAAGCTTCTGCAGAGTTAGCTGTTTTTGTTGTTTAATTTAGAAAATTAGTCAAGATTAAGGGGTAAATGCAGCGATCTGCAACCTTTACAATCTCAAGAGCCATTTTCCCTTAGGCCACTTAAATAAAACTTGTTTCAAGATTGTTATAGAAAAGGCAATTTATAATTTTTGATAAATATCGTCTACAGGAAATTTGTTGTCATTGTTGAAGAACCACATTTTATTTCTTGTGACGAAGCAGTCTTGTCACTGACAGCTGCTACTGAGTCCATATACACACCAAGCGGCAACCTCCGCCTGTAAAATGTGAAGCCCATGCGGAAGTGCAGTTCACCCCGTCATCCACTAGGGGCTGGCTCCAAAACAGAGCAAATCCCTATAGACTCCCATGTTAAAAAGACCATTTTAGGATTAATAGGTCAAGTTTACCTTCATGATGACTGTGAGGGGGTGTGAATTTTTTTTTTTAACTCATCCCTTTTGATGTTATTTTAATCTTCAAATTTGGCATAATTAAGGGCGTGTCCTTTTGACTGACAGGTATCCAATATCCGCGGAAAGAAAGGAGAGTGCAGCACAACCGCGGTTTTTAGCCAGCTAACAGCACGCCTTAGCTTTAGCCCGCCTACCTCCGTTAGCTGGTCAGCTACCGTTGCTCAGGTTAGCAGGGTTAGCTCTTAGCTACAGGCAGCTCTGAGTTTGATGCTTGTCCATCACCCACCCCCACCTTCACAGTCACCCTCTCAGCTCGACCTCTTTGCTTATTTTTGTATTTTCCGAGACCAAACATGCGCGTGACGCTACCAAGATGGCGATGGTGGGAATGCCCAACAAGCTTCACTTTTGCTCTTCAGAAACATACGGGTGACGTCATGGAGGCTCTGTCCATCTTTTATATACAGTCTATGGTACGACCACTACTGTGTGTTTTTTTTAAACATTATCACCAGTTTTAGCCAACAGAAGGCCCTGGTGAGAACTGTGAGGAAACAATATGTAACTTCTGCAGTGGCTGCACATTTTGACATTTAACATCAAACTCCCTCTCAGATTTTACCTGCATCATGTGATTTTATTGTAGATAATTTTAACAATAGACTAAAATCAGACTCAGCAGCTTCATTTAAATATATTATAATATTGGATGAAAACAATATTTTGGAAAAATATCTGGTTTTAGAAAGAACCACAGTACCGAGACGGCCCCTTTAAACATTGCTAATGATCTCAGGTGTAACTTTGACGCACAAAAACTTTCATTTGTGGTTCTACTGGATCTAAGCTGCCTTTGATGTAAGAAATTACCAGATTTTTAATTAGATAGACTCTGAAGTCTGGTGGGCCTCGTAGGTACTGTTCTTAAATGGTTTTACTCTTGACAGTTTTATGTAAGTATGGATACATGCCCTTCAAAGATCCATAAAATCCAATGTAGGGTTCCCCAAGGATCAATTCTAGGCCCACTAATTTTTAATCTGTACATGTTGCCACTTGGGGAAGTCATCAGGAGACACAGCGTTGAATTCCACAGCTATGCTGATGATATGCAGCTTTATAACGCTATGTTTCCTGATGATGTGGACGCAATTAATACTTTTAAACTGTATTTTAGACATTAAGTCATGCATGTCTGAGAACTTAAAACTCAGTCAGGACAAAATTGAAGTTTTAATTATCTGTCCTGAAGACCAGTGTACATGCCCTTTGTTTGCATGGGAGTTTGTGTACGATTGTGCCTTTTTATATTTTGTCCCATTCTTTGATGTGTGAAGGCTTTTAAATGTTTTTATTATGCATAATTTGTATTATGTACAACACTTTGTGTTGCTTTGTGCATAAAAATTGATTTGATTTCCAGTTAATGTTCCACTCATAGTGTCTCTTCCTTGATCTAAAATCTTTGCTGCCAACTTGGGTCTAACATTGACAAAAAGTTAATTGTTGAAAGATATGGGAATGGTTACCTGAGCATAGAGGGCTACGTTTCTGCAGCTGTTGTCATTATGATCAACACTGTATGGGAGATGTTCGCCGAGCCAGAGCAGAGAAGCATTTCTCCGGTCTATGACATACAGCACGATGCCAGTGATGGCAAAGATTGCACAAACAATGTTCATAAACACACTGAATCCCATCTGCAAGATGAAGATCCATCCATTAAAACAGTAAATAGGACGGTAATACAGATGTAATAACCAGGTAATATCCTGTAATTACCAAATTTGTAACCAGGTTATATTGTGGTAATAGACTAGAACTGAAAATACAGGGGAATAAGGGGTCAAGAACATACAGCAATGAGAGGTAAAACTATTTAGTAGTAGAATGGTAATATTCTAGTTATTATGTGGTAAGTTCCTGGAAATGTCCACAAAAGGTCAGTATATATAAAAAAAATATTAAAAATATAACTATAAATATAGCTATAATAAACATTTTTGTTTATTATAGTGACAAATATAGTAACCTAATGCACAGTTTCTATGTAGTAACCATAAGTCACGGCTGTAAAACGACAAATTACATGTTTCCATTGTATTTCCTGGTAATATTACAATAAACCAAACATCAACAGGTATAACTATAAACCTGGAAACAATGGTAGTAGTTTCTATTTGTTACGCCCCCTCTTTTTGTCTTAGGGAAGGAAGGGATGTAACACTGAGTCGGAAACAATGCAAAATAAATCACTAGTTTAATTTTAACTGGGCACTCCATTTTTGATATGTACACACACAAAATGAAATAGCTACGACACATGACAATAAAGAAAACCAAATACAACTAATGATGTCTTGTTTAAAACACAGACTAGATGCTACACGGCACAATAAATAAGAAATCAACAACTAAAGATTAATAAGAATAATGGTTTTAACAGAAGGCGTCCTGAACCGGGAATAAACTGCCAATTGCCAATAAATCAATGTAATTGATTGTGTACAGCTTGAATTTATGGTTATTACATGGAAACTGTCCAAATATTAAGTTATGCCATTTCTGTCACTATAATAATTAAAAAAAAATTATTGATATTTTGTAGACATTTTCAGGCAGTTACCACATAATTACAATATTTACAATATTTTCCATATTTCCATTCTACTACCAAATAGTTTCTTTGCTAAATTTATTTTTGTGCTCCAGAAATGCACATAATATATGTCACTGTGCTATCAAACAATTCCAAAACGCAGTTCTAACGCTAGAAAGTTATGTAGTGCGTCTTTAATAATTAAACTAAAGAAAAACGGCTAATTTAACTCATTGCCGTAGGTTACAGGCCCCTTATTACCCTGTAAATTCAGTTTCAGTTGTTATCATCCCAGTGTTACTTTGGTAATTACAGGGTATGATTCCAGGCGCTGATACAGATACAAATAAAAACGAGACATTGATAGGTAATTTAGATGGAGAGCACAGCATGCTGAGATATTCCACATTTTCAGGTCTTTGGGGATCATCTTGTTGCTTGAATCCTGTTTTCTGTCTATAAAACAATATTATCTTTGCAATTTTTCAGTGATGCAACTAAACAAAGAACTAATGTGCCTTTGTGACAGGCTCTTAGTAGCAGAGAGCCGACATATGCGATTTAAGGCTAGGTCTTTGCTAAGTTTTCTTATGTGTTAGCACAACACTGGCTCATCTCTTAAATTAGAAGCCTTTTTATGGTGATTCATAGGTTGGAGTTAAGTGGCTACACAAATAAAAAGACCATTACAATGCTGGAGAACTATTGTTTAACATTTAAAGAAATACTAAATCAGCACCTTTGCTCAGTACTACATAGTTTAGATGAATACATTATGTTTAAAACATTAACATTTGGACATGTTTAATAAGAGAAATGTCAAAATATTCTGTAAAACCTGTTTTGAAAGTTTATTAAAATCTACAATGAGTAAGAAACAAGGAAACTAGAAGCAGAATAGTATTTTACCACAGCACCCAGCCAGTAAGCAGCTCCTAAGCTGGAAAAATCTCCAGGATACGTGCTGGTTCGTCCCGGTCCAAGTCCAATGTTAAACAGACCCACCATGATCTGGATAGTCTGCAAAGGATTTAAAGACTTTAAATCTCATAGTCTCACACCAGGTGGTTTAAAACCACCTGTTTTCAGCTGTTTACGCTGTTCTCACCCCGAGAGCTGCAGTTAAACAGGTCTGAACCTGCCGTCGGTGCACAGAGCGGCAGTCTGGACTGAAGACTAGGAACTTCAGGATCAGGTGCAGGGATGGAAACATGTTCTTAATGTAAGCATCCACAAGGATATCAGCCAATCCTTTGTTTTATAGGCTAAATCTCCACCGTCCTGCACTCTCACCTGAAACATCAGATGGAGACTCTTCTCATCTTCTGGTTCAGTAAAGTCTGTTCTTTGGTTTTTGACTTGAGGATGAAGCTTATAAGTTAATTATTTTGTTTTACATGTGTAAATGTGGAGGGTGAGTGTTTGTAGAGGAGAAAGTCAGTGAAGGAATGTCCCAAAATCAACAGTTAGCGAGACAGATAAACAATCCTATCGAATCCAAATATGGAGATGTATCAGAGTCATGGTTTCACCACCAGGACATGTTGTCCCATGCTTCATGTTCTTACCCCGAAAATATTCCACTGAGGCTTTGCTGCAAATGTAAAACTTCAGTTTGTTTTAGTTTTATGAGTGCATTAACATTTTTTTCTCAGTGTTTAATCAATTTGAAGGAGAGTTTGGTGTCTTAGAACCGTGTTTTTCAAACTTTTTGAGCAACAACCCCCAAGATAACATACACAACCCCCACGCAACGACCTATATTATACCGTATATCACACAATTCAGAGTCGTCTTGCAGCCGTTCTCTAAATGTAAGGCTGGAAAACTGTGTGAATTTTCATAAATACGTAGGATAAAGTGGTTTTGGGGGTTTTAACACCATGATAAGGCACCTAAATGCCCAAAATGAGCTTCTCTCGCAAAAATAATGTCAAATTCAGATTTTTAATGACGTCTGTTCTAACTTTATGTGTTAATTGGTAAAAAAATTAAGACGCTAATTTCAGAGAATTGTCTTTTCATTAATGGCTTAACTTTGAGTGCCCTGGTAAAATTCCCAAGTTTATTTGATAAATTTAGACTGTATATTTTTTACAAATATCTGGCAACCTCCTAAAATGTTCTTGCGACCCCCAGTTTAAGAACAACTGTCTTAGATAATCTGAACTTTCATGGCCTTTTATCATTTTTTATTTGTACTTTATTAAACATGTTGCAAAGATGTAAAAAAGTGAGTTAAAGACACCGTAACTAAAAATATGTTAAACAGAGATGAAGAAAAGATGGACTAAATTTAGATTTGATTTGGGTTTGCAATGTTAATTTATTATACAAAAAGCTTTTTAGATACTTCATCTTATTCAATACTAATAAAATCCAAACACCCTGTTTAACAAAGGATATACTTTACACTGTGTACCATAGTAGTAGATTGTTGAAATATTGTATGAAATATTACTGGAAGGTGGTTAATACATCATCTCACAGCAGAAAGCACACGTTGTAGCTAAATCCAACACCTGCCGCACTGTTTTGATTAAAACAGACATGGGAATTCTAAATCAATTTATTGAGATACTTAAGGAATTACTTAAGTGTGCTACTTATTTTCATTTATATTCTTACTCTATCATAATAAATATCTTATCTTTAAGCTCATATAGGGGGATGTGAGAAGAACATGTGACATGTTGTGTTAGGAGAAATTTCTAGGTCAACTGGAGTCCAGAGGAAATCCCTTTCTTGTCTGTGTATGGTCTCTTTGTCCCTGTTTTTCAGAACACAAGAAGTCACTGACCATAGAGGTCACAGGAAGGCTGTAAACATCTGCATGTGGTTGACCTGTGACTGCATCTGATCCGACTCCAGCAACTGCAGCATTAGTCAGCAAAAATTGTCTACAGCAATAACGTTTATAAGGGTTCAGAAATCAGTTAGAGGATGTCCTGTCTAGCAGCCAGCAGGACATTTCTTATGTCTGTTTGGCAGGGATAGACAAGGACCCGGGGCTCTGTAATTGTACATTCTTATACCTTGTAAATGAATAAATTGTCAGCTGAGAGAAGTAGTCTGTCACGAACACGCAGAAGAACCTAAAGAGAAAGGTAAAAAGAAATTTGTGTGGAACAGTACCTAATTAATTAGGAAGGTGGGAAATTAGTACCTGCCTATTTTAATAATGTGGGAAGAAGTACCTGTTTATTACTTGTGCATTTTTAAGGTTTTCTCCAACAAAATGTGGATAATATATTTAATTATGTAACATATGGGTCAGTACTGTTTTGACTCAGTGTTGCTAGCATATAAAAATAAACATTATATAAACATTCATGAACCCTCTTTAACCAGAAGTTGTGATTTTACATAAAATGTTCAATATAAATATCAGTGGTTACAAAAGTTTTAAAAGTTTGAAGTCCATTTCTTTGAATCAACCCATAGAGACAAACTCAGTTTGATTAAATCAGTGTTTTTACAGAACAGTGAGTCTTTGTGGTTCATGGTAATTAAAAGTATAAAAGATGTTCAGGCTGCAGGTTTGGTGGTCAGTTCCTCCATCTGTGGTTTGTAGACTTCTGAATCTTAAGAGCTGTAGAAGAGAAAAATCATATTGGGAATCATCATTTAGAAAAAAATATGCACATGTTCAGGAACTGTGATGTTTTCCCTCCTTTTAACCACATCTTTAATGTAATTTTGGGTGAATGTAAACTGAAATGAAAATGTATTTGTCTACTCTGAATAACGACGATGAGAGAGAAGTTGATCAGCTTGGTCATTTACTTTATGAATGTTTTTGCCTACACTAGTAGTCAAAAATCATTTCACCTAATTTGTGTATTTTCTGGATAATAAAAAACGTGAGATGATTTTTAATTGAAAACTTTCCAGGTGATCTCATTGGTTGGTGGCTGCTTTGGGGAATCTGCTATATGAAACTTTTTTTTTCTGCTTGCATCATTAAAGGTAGTTGTGAAGGTAAACAAAGCAGACATTTAACAAATTCAGTGTTTTTAGGATTTATTTACATGCACAAGTCTCCAGTAACTTCCCTCATTTTACTCTGCGCTTTATAACTGATATTTTTGTTTCTTAAAATAAAAGCTTTATTTATATAGTAGTTTTCATACAAATAAATGCAGCACAAAGTGATTTATGGAATTAAAAAATATGCGAGGGCTGCACGGTGGTGTGGTGGTTAGTATCGCAGCCTCACAGCAAGAAAGTCGCCGGTTTGAGCCCCGGCTGGGGGAGGTTCGAACCTGGGGGTGGTGGCCTTTCTGTGTGGAGTTTGCATGTTCTCCCTGTGTATGCGTGGGTTCTCTCCAGTTTCTCCGGTTTCCTCCCACCGTCCAAAGACATGCATGATAGGTTAACTGGTTATTCTTAATTCTCCCTAGGAGAGAGTGTGTGTGTGAATGGTTGTTTGTCTGTCTGTGTTGGCCCTGAAACAGACTGGTGACCTGTCCATGGTGTACCTGCCTCTCACCTGTTAAAATGCTGGGATAGGCTCCAGCTCACCCGCGACCCATAATGGAATAAGGTATCAAAATAATGAAAAAGTGTTCAATGATTAAAAACAATTGTAGTTCTGATTAGTGCTGTAGAAAAAGTATAAAACATACGACTTTATTTAGAACTTTTTCTGCAGGTACCTGTTTGGATCCCATGGGTCCTAAGCATCGTTTTTCTTGAGGGATGATTCAAGAAGGACGATGAGTGTCAAACTGATCGGCAACATGCTGCTGTTAAAGTAAATGTAAGTCGCCTTTATTAATCTGTTAAATGCCTGTTGAGTTGACTGTATAAAATTCTGCCTTGTGCATCTACAGTCCACATACAATCCACCTCCTGCTGTTTTTCTCCAGGGTTTACCTTTTCTGGCTCCTTCTCAGTGCTCCTCAGAGCTTTGATGCCCAGAACAACCGAGCTGATGGTGACAGAACTCCAGGACCGACAGGACGATCAGCACTGATTGACGCTCCTCAGAAGCATCTGATGGGACAAAAACACTTTTTCTTGTTTGAAGATCATTTTTCTAAAAGTCAGAATGAAACAACACTGAAAGAAGCACTGACAGGATAGTTTTAAGTTGTTTTTTTTCTTTTTTATTAAAGAGCTTGCAATGAGTGTCACCATTTGTTTTAAGTCAAAAAATCAAAGTCAGCTTTGTCAATTCTGCAGCATGTACAGGACAAAGAATTGAAATGGTGGTTCTCTCAAACCTTGTGTGATGAAATACGAAAATATAAACCAATAAACAAGTACTATTACTAAGTAAATAGACAAGGCAAATTACAGTCAGTGCAATATATGTTTATGGTTATAGTGCATAAAAGGAGACTGAGTTAGCTTATGGTCTGTTTAGTGGCTGTATGCTTGTTCCTGAAGGTGTCAACCTGAGGGTATAAAAAGTTCAGTCTGCTGGTCCTGGTCTGCAGACTCTGCAATCTTCTTCCTGATGGCAGCAGGCTACAGAAGCTGTGTGACGGGGGGGTGGGCTCTCTCACGATGCAGAGGGGTCTTACGGGTGAGACGAGGAGGAGGGAGAGGAGAGAGGCACCAACAATCTGCTCAGCTGCTTTCACAATGCGTTGGAGGGTCTTCCTGCAGGATGTGGAGCATGCACTGTATCACACTGTGATGCCGCTGGTCAGGATGCTTCTGAGGGTCTCTGTAGAAGGTGCACATAATGGGGCCAGGGCTCTAGCTTTCCTCAATCTGTGGAGGAAGTATAGGTGCTGGTAGACTTTCTTTGCCAGTGATGTGGTGTTGATGGTCCAGACACATCTTCCTCCAGACATATTGGTCACTGATTTGGCCAAATAACTCCAACTTTGTCTCATCAGACCACAGGATGGTTGACCAAAAGCTGGACTCTTGCATCAGATGACCTCTAGGAAAGGCAAGGTGAAGATGTTTCTTACTGAGCAACGGTGTCTCCTGAGGCCTGCATCCATGGAAACCTCCTCTGTGCAAGACTCGCTTGATGGTGGAGTCTGACACATTCACCACCCCGAAATATACCTCAAGTCACCTCTCACACGACACACTTTCCCTCCTCAAGTGATAGAAAGGCTAAAATTAAATCACATAAGAAGCTGGTGTGCTTTGACAACCAGAAAAGCATGCTGGAAATGCAATTTTATCGTTAAATCTGCTGTGTGACAGTGGAGTCCAACGATTTGGACTTAATTATCCCATAAAAACACCAGTCACAGCTAAACATTCTGGCTTGTTTTATCATTATATCTCTCATTTATTTAAGCATACAAGGAATAAAGACAAGTAATTGTAGTTCTCAGATGAGGTTGAACATTGAGCTTTGAGGACCTCTAGTGGGTTGCGGGGCCCTTTGCATAATTTGCTTAGAGCAAGAAATGGTTCTGTTGAATATGGGAATGTGTTTTGTTTGTAGCTGTACTGGATTAATGATGGAGTGGAAACCATGCAGGGTGTACCCTGCTTCCTGACTGACACGTGGGATAATAACACTAATGAGCTCAGCTGATGAGCTCCCGCTTAAACACTTTTTTTTTTTAACAAATATTTTTCCTTTGCATTTTTTAAAAGAAAAAAAAAAAAAAAAGCAAAACAACATTTATACAGCAGAATGAAAAATCTCCGGTCTGTGCAGGAGAAAACAGTGGGCAGTGAAACTTTCTAACGATACACCCAGCTGTGTACAGCATCCTGGTAAGACTGCAAAACAGGGTAGAACAGAAGCTTTATGTGTCAGCCACTAGTTCTATGGCCCATGTAACCTCTGCATCTTCGTTAACAAATGCTCTGCCGGAAACAGGTTTTGCTTCAACAGCCCAATTAAATTAAAAGATGCAGCAGCACAAGCACGACACGGAGGTCCGCCATTGTTATTGTTGTACTTTTCGCAGGTTAAGCAGGGTCTGAGTGCACAAGTGCAAGACGACATGAAATATTTCATTACTGCCAAAAGATTCTACTTCCAGTTTACAAAATAAAAGCGATATTTCTAAAATTTCGACAGAGTGCAACTGTGATTTGTAGGTGTTTCCACTGATTGGTGTTTGATCTTGTCCCGCGAGACTCCACTTTGAGGATGTAGATGTCTAATTTGTAAAACTCTGCATTTCGCCATTTGCTATCAAAGATGGCAGTTATACATTTTATAATTATTTTAAAAAGAGTTCCGTCTCCTGCGTTGACTCATACTGCACCATCTTTACTTGAACTGGTCACGCGTCCCCTACATCATGTCCGGGGATGTGTAAATGCAAAAAAACCAAAGTGTTTTCATTACACTTTAACAATATATATATATGGACACGTCGGAAAAACCAGTTCATGAGCTTAAAAACTTTTTAGCGATTTGATAGGTTTTTAGAAATTTTGGTGTTTCCATCACCAGTTTCTTACTGTGATTTTTCATTACATTGACAGGACTTAACTCTCATTGTGATAAAATTTCACCCTGGAGGCCGTTGTCAAATCTTTGCGGTTTTATCCACCCAAAACTCTGTTATCGTGTAAACAAGAGGCCAGAATGCAACAAAACTTTTGCGTTTTACCGTCTCAGCATTGTGGTGTAAACGGGCCTCAGAGAGAACGAGCCTTTACTGTTGCTACCCATAAATTGCAGAATAACCTGCAACTCCTTCTTAGAAAGGCCTCCTACCTCTGATTTCAAATCTCTTTTTACAACCCACCTTTTCTACGTGGCCTTTGACACCACGTTGACTTAATTTCCCGTTATTTTACTCTTATGTTTATGTCTCATTGTTTGCTTCATGCCATGTGTTCATTTCTGATGTCTTTTAATGTCATTTTGTACAAGACTTTTGTCCCCTGTGGTTTTAAAGTGCTAACAATTAAAGTTGGATTGGACTGCATTTTCTCAGAATTAAATCCTTTTATTTCATCAAGAATGGGGTTTTCTGTATCAAACATGAGAAATTTATAGAGTTATGACCACCTGTCAACATGGCTGGTAAGCAAATATTTCTGGATTATTTTACTCAACAGGAACAATCCAGAATAAATAAAGTTCCCATATGTTTTACCCCTTTTCTTTGACATGTTGCAGGCAACATTTAGCATAAAATATATATGGAAAATAAATATGTAACAAATAGTTTAAATACTTTTATTTTTTTGGCTTAGTATTGTAAAACATACAAAATCCACTGATCGCATGCAAATTCAAAAACCCTCTAACCACAAGTTGTGACTTTAGGCACAATGTTAAATAGAAAAAAAGTGACTACAAACTTTTAAAAAAAAGAAAAGCTATGAAAATGAACATTCAGTTTGCAGCAATTTATGATAAAAATAGCAGTTGACAGTTTAACAGGATTTTTCTAAATGAAGCCTTAGAAAATAAAATTGGAGATAAACTTGAGAAATTCCCCCATTATACAGCACAGGGATTATTCAGAAGAAATGATTATGTCATGGTAACTGAAAAAAAAAAAAGATGTTTATATGGCAATTTTGGTGGAAACTTCCTCCATCAGTGGTTTGTAGAGTTCTGGATCTTCGGAACTCTAAAAGAGAAAAATCAGTGGGATAATCATGAAAATGTCTTCACACCCTCAGAACTGATGTTTGTCCCTTTTTAACCCTCTGCTTAAATTCTAACCACATTTCTTATGTTATATTGTCTGAATATAAACACTAATCTGACTAGCACACATTGTCTCTTTTGAAAATCAGTAAACAAACTGGTGTACCAAGTGTTTTTACTAAGATGATGAAAAATATACTCAACTTGGTCATTTCCTTTGAAGTTTTAATATTAGGAAAAAAAGTTAAATCCATCTTATTTACAGTTGTTTCCTTTAAAACATTTCTAGATAATTTTTTTTTCATTATTTTTATTTAAAATCTTCCAGGTAATGTTAAAATTATTGGCTACTTTTGAGAATCTACCATATGAGGCATATTTTATTTTAAAAGATTTCAGCTTTTAGTATTTATTAGTCCCACAGACGGTAGGTTAAACCTGTTTAAGTCTAAAATCTCGCTTATTTTTAAGCTTTATTCGTATAAAGCTCAAAATCTAAAGCAACAAATAAAAAGTAGGATTTAAAAGCCAAAGAAAAAAAATTTTTAAGACAAAACTTAACAGGAGGTTTGAGGCCAGCTGGATTTTCAAGTCGTTACTTAACAAGCCAAAAGAGGAAGGATGGAGCATCTTGTGGGTTTGAAACCTACATTTGTTCAGTCAGCAGCACAGAAACTGTGTTGAAACTTTTTTCTCACTTCCTGGTTGATTCTGACTGAAACTTTATGTTAAAACAATAAATTTAATTCTTTTTACAATGCAACAATTACCATCATAACTACCATTTTACTGGTTACCATAGATACATGTAAACAACATGTTAGGATGAAACTTAGCCTCTTCCTAGTTGGCTTTAAGCTGGATCATTGCTCGGTTAACATTTAAAAGATTAAAAAGGATCCTGGTTAGAGCTCAAAATGATTAATTTTCTCTTCATGGATGACGTTTTTACTCTTTACATGCTCTTACTCTCATGTCCACTGGAGGTAAACAGCTCTGTATCGTCTATAAATATTTACCATTATTAGGGACACGTACATTTTTTGGCTAAATGAACATCTCTGTGGCAAAAAATCTGGAATAAGTTGTAAAAATGAATTAAAATTATTAAATCTTGGCTTTGATTTGTTAATCTGCACGAGTGAGAAACTAAAACCAAAAATAAAACCACAGATTTTTTTTTAATAAAAAAAAAATGTTTATCCCAGTTTCAAAGTTTGGCTCACAGACACCATTAAGTCCTTTGATTTTAGTTAGTTAACCCGTTGATACCAGATGGGGACACAAGAGATAAATATGAATTATTTATACTAGAGCTGGGCAATATGAACTTATTTTCTATTTCGATATGCACAATATACAATATATATTTCTGTATTTTGTTTGTCATGTAACCAAAGAGACAGTTCTGATTTACAGTCTTGAGTGCTAAAGGCTCTTTTATTATGAACAGCTGACTGGGATTAAAGTAGCTGTATAGTAACGCAACACTAGAATTTACCAGAATTTTAGTTTCTCTTATAATACGGCACCTTGTAGGAATAAACATCCACATCATCAGTGCAGTGAAACCCAGACAGCTCAAAGCGTTTCTGCAGCAGCTGGCAGAGGAACATGCAGCAGAGTGTATGGAGGGAAAACAGGCTGAAATATTCTTGCCGAACCGAAGTCATATCAACCACGTGCTGCTGTCTGCACGTTGAAAGAAGGTAAGAATATTTATACTGTATCTACACTTTTACTATGAAGCTAAAACTACTATTTAGAAGTCCCAGCCAGCGTGGATCAGGTCTCTTCTCCTGCAGAAGGCTTTGCCTCACATGCTGCAGGTTTAGGTTTTTTTTTTTCCCCCAGCTTTGCTTTTCGCTGCAGCCTACTTCTAGACTTCATAGAATAAAACGTCTCGTTGCAAGGAGGAGAATGGCGGTCATCCAACAGTTTGTGTTCTTTTTTCTGGTGCTTCGTAACCCCATTTTAAATAGAGATTTAATCAACAAAAAGAAAATATGTTGCTCTAAACAAGGAGCCATTCCTGCACTGTTTTTATGCCAGGTCACACGTGAAGTAATCCATCTTTATTTTTCAACCAATCAACGGATTGCATTCTGTCAAACTCAACCCTTTTTGGGTCGGGTTGGTTAGATTGGTACCCTAATATCTGACCCAACAAAGCAGGATAGGCCGGGTCAGATGTTAGGGTACCCTTCCCAGTTTTCGCATGTGGCAAAACAGAAAAAAGCGTCCCGATCCGCTCCACCACAACCCACACCCGTTGGTGGAAACGCGGCTGTAGATCTGAGGGGGATGCGTTTCTTCCAGGAAAGTGTTAATAGCGATAATTTAGTTTACTGAAAATGGTTAAACTAAATAAATGTTCGTAAAGCTTGACGAGCCAGCCATATTCAGAGTTACAAGTATGACCCTGAATGTCCCCAGTAGGGGGTGGCCGACATAATTTACTCGATGTATCCCGCTAAGTTTTACATGTGATATGTATAAAATATCTCTTACAGCACGGCATGCATACGTGATGTTTGATACGTGATGATAATGTGGAATTCAACTTGTCCATTAGGATATACATGATGATGAACACCGAAAACATTGTACTATTATTTAGAAGCCATATCGCCCAGCCCTAGCTGCTGGTAATCGTTACCCATAACATGTAGCTGGACTGATGGTTGAGTAAGCAGTTACAAATCTGACATCTTTTTGAGTGAAATCTTGTTGTTCAAACATGATGAATAATTAAAAACACTGGATCTTTTCAGTCAACATCTACTATGTAAATTGTCCAGACTACCTTGTTTGGTTTCTCCTCGGTTCTCTTCAGAGCTTTGATGCCCAAAACAGCCGAGCTGATGGTGACACAGAACTCCAGGGCTGACAAGACGATCAGCACAGCGTTGATGCTCCTCAGGAGCATCTGGTGGGACAAAATAACACAGTTATATTTAACTCTTCAGAACTGAAAGTATAAAATCTAACTTTATATACCTTTGGAATGACCTTTTCCACACTTACCAAAAGCAGCTCTCTAACCTCCAAGCATTTCTCCTTCATGTGGATCTCCTCTGGAGATGGAGTTGCACGGTGGCGGTTGTAGCTGTAGTCGTAGTCATAATTGTTACACATGCCCCACCAGTAGATGGTTGCTAAATTCACGCTGTAGAGCACAATGCCTGCAATGGCAAAGGCAACTCCAGCCAGGTTGAGAATCACATTGAAGATTACCTAAAACACAGAACTTGTCAATTTGTGTGTAAAGAAAACATCAAACACAATAAATAAACACTTTACACACTTAATTGAAACTGTCTTGTGAAAACAATGATAGCTGGTGTTCATTTAAAGGGACTCTTAAACCAACAAGAAATCCTTGTGAGACAGGATTAGGCCTTCAAAAGTGTTCCAAATAGGCAATCTTTCCCTTTTTTAATTTTGAACAAAAACAAGAAAAATAGGTGACAAAGACTAAATGTATTTCACTAAAGCATAAGGATAAAGTTGATTTACTCACCAGACATGGACTTGAAAACCTTTCAGACAAAATGCACGTGATGCCAAACACAATGAACTGGAGAGAAGAAAAATAATTAGTTTACTTTCTTTAACACAAACACTAAAAGTTGTCTGTGCTTTTTAAAAAGATAAGAACCAATGTGTAAAAAGTTGAGATGGGATTAAGGAGACCAAGTGGACCAAGAAACACTTTTTAACCCCTGGGCTGTCAGAACACTTAGCAACTACACATCATGATTGGTTCCAGGACATGAATTACACCGAGGTTTTCAGAGAGCCCCCCTTCCCCCAAACACTTAGTAATCATGTGTTGCACCAGGGAGACATCCAAGACCTGCAAGATAGTGTGTCTTGAGGACCAGGATTGGGAATCACTGCTCCAAGGAAACTGGTCCAGATATTCATGCCCCTGCATAAGGACTTCCAATAGCAGCTCCACAAGATGGCCAACAAACAAAACAGCTGCTGGATTTGTTTAAAGCTCCTTGTGGTTGTCTTGTAGGTGGCAGTGGAGATTTAGTGTGTTTTTCATGGTGGTTGGCTCAAGTATCCAGCATGTCTTGCAGAGTTTTATTTTATGTCTCATTTCTCTTCTAACTAATATGGTTCCCGATGTGCTGATTTTTTTTTTAGTCACAAGTTCTTTTGCATCCACATTTTCTTCTGATCTCTCATTACCTTCCACCACCACACCACTCGCCCCATGTGTTGCTGCAGATGTTAGCATCTACATGGAGCAGACTCAGTTTGATTTGCCACTGAATGCACAGCAGCGTATGGAACAGCATCACATTCATGCCTTAAAATATGCAAATAAGGATGACTGATCCCAGTTTAAGCAGTTGATGAAATATGTATATCACACGTTACTATGATGATGCTCAGTGTTGCTCTCCATGTCCTAGTTTTAACATCACTGGTTGTGTTAATGAACACAGCTCAACCACAGTTTTATCTGAATTTGTTAGCAGAATGTGTAACTACATTCCTACACGTTGCTTTGACATCACCAGCTGGAGTTTGAAGATATCTTTTTAAACAAGGTGTATAAATGGTGTTTTCTAAACCAGATTTATCCTGGTCAGGGTTGCAGGGCTGCTGACGCCTTCCCTGCTGATTATCGTTAATCAAATATCAGCTTACTTACCAGTGCTCCCAACCAAAAGGGAAAACCGGTTACATCCATTTCCCATGAAGAACCAACACGACTTAGACGGAGGATGACACCGAGGCCGATGTTGAGTAAGCCAACTATAATCTGGATAGTCTGAAAGAAAAAGCATGAAATGAAGAACATCTGAAAACCGTTATACTGGACAACCTGCATTCACTCCTATATATTTTTTTAAAAGTTGGTAATCAGATCTGAATAAAACAAGGATTTTGAAAGCACTGAAGGTTGCAACTCACCCCGAGTACCGAGAGAGACGTCCTCTGGACCGTCCTCAGGTGCTGAGACACAGAGCAGCACACTGGACTGTAGCAAAGGGTCTTCAAAATCTGAAACAGAGGAGGCCAACGGCTTTGGGGGTCAGAGGTCACCGTGAAGACGGTCACCCCATCAGTCCTGCTCATAGTCACAGACATCCTGCCTTCTCCTGGAAGCTGAAACAGAAGAGACAGAACCTACGTTTTAAACCTGCTTTTTCTGTGGATGAAAAGGACCAATGGTTTAGATGAGATGAAAAACTACTGTGAAAAACAAGTAATGTTTATGAATGAAAGCTCCCAACAGGGTAAACTTCTATTATAATGATATATGACCTCTGTGGTCCATCAAATTCAACATTTTGATCAATTTTAATTCAGTCTCACCAGAAAATCTCTAATAAGTCTGTTACAATCCAGCCTTATAAAATCAAAGGATGCCACACTGTTTTGTAGGCCAAAGAAGACAGAAAAGACAATCCATGATAAGTTTGAGTTTAAGCTATAACAAAGGATATTTTCCAACTATAATCAAATTATTTTACTTAACTATTTGCGAGTTTCAAACTCAATGTTTTGTATGAAAGTCTGGACTAACGTCTCACCATCCATGTCTTCCTCTTCATAATCAAATATAATAAATTTGATTTAAAAGGGAAAGTATTGTAGGACTGGGCCTTTTTTAAAAACATTGAATTAACATTTATATTAAATTAGAAAAAAAAAAAACTGATGAAAATAAATAAACGTGGGAACGAAACTCCAAAACTTTCACATCACCAGTATTTACTGTATATTCATACAGTCATAGCACCATTCATCAATCCTCGTTCAGTTCTTTGAATGATTCAGCATGAATTCGAATATGACTGGGCACATTGACACGCTGGAACTGATTCTCTGTTTTCTGACAGCCAAGATACAACTGTACTAATCGTGCAATCCAGTTGTCCTCGGAACTCATCTACAAAAATTCCTCAAAGTGATCTCAATTTTCAGAGAGGCGACCTCGTAAGTTTCAGAAGACCTCAAGATGACGGATTTAAAGATGGCTGCGCCCAGAATCACTGAATATCAGTTATATCCATTTTGGTCAGTTTGATGGCCATATGATGCAGTACGGTGCTTATCTACCGTGACCCTTAAACAATGCAGTGAGCTTCTCTCAGACGTATGACGCCTTCAGATTGCCTGCCAGAGTAATGTAAAATATATAAATATATATATAAACTTTCAAAAGATTTAAGCCTTTTAAATCACCAACATCTTAAGACTAATGCTTACATGGTCCACAATCCCCCCCCTACCAATTATATTAAATGCAAATAAATCTAATGTTTAAGGGTTGAATTCACAGCAACACAAACAAAGACAGACCAGAGAATATTATGTACCATCATTAGTTGATGTTTCCTGATTGGATGACTGCAGTTAACAAGCTTAATATCAGCTAATATAGTTATCCAGCCTTAATTTGAATATTTTATGTAGTCATATAAATGCCATTTAGTCCTCAAAGGGTTTTTATGTGGATGTGATAACCCACAAGTTAATACCAATGTTAATGTCAAAGTCACTGCATAATGATACCAAAGCTGCACCTTTGTCAGGAAAGCGCAGCGATTGTAAAATAGTTGAAAAATGATTAAACTGGAACATTTTGCTGTGTGGAGCAACATAGGTCACATTTATATTCTATAGCCAGATCAGGATGTGGTTTCAAACCATTACTCATGCCTCAAACACAAAGAAAAAACAAACCTGTTAATATTTAAGTTAAACACTGTTGCACACCCTAAACAACAGTGTCGTCAACCAGAACTTCTTGTTTTGCTGTAATGAGAACCAGAACATCCGCTTAAGGAACATCTGTACAAAATGGCTCTTTGCCACGTTTTTTTTTATTTTATTTTTTGCACTTCAAACTATATAAAGTATATAATTTTTTTAGTTCTAGATAATATATAAAAGATATAATTTATATAAGATATAAAACAAAGTTTGATAAACACTTATCAAACCGAAACCAAGTTATTTATGCATAAAGCAGCTGCAAAAAAAAAAAAAAAAAAAAAAAAAAAAAAAAGATCATAAAATGGCTCTTAGTCACTACAGGAAGCAGTGAGAAGCCGACACAGCTCCATATTTTTACTATAACATGTGGCTTTTCAGACAGAGGTCTTTTTATTGTTTTAAATGTCCCAAACAAACACTGAGCTTACATGTTCATCTGTTTCTGATGATGTTAAGCAGCTCCTGTTCACATTTGCCTTTATGGTTGCACTTCTCATGCAACAAAGATGTAAAATAAATTTGCCTTAAAAACGACTTACCTGCTAAATCAGAAGAAAAATATCAAAAAAATCAAAACCACCAAGAAAAACTTGACTATAGGTTGTTGCGCAGTTCCTCACTGGGAAATTTTGAAGGCGATGGAGTGCTGCCAAACTCTTCCCAGAAGTACCTCCTCTCTGTGGGAGGATGTAAATAAAATTAACCCTTTACTGAGACAGAGCTCCACACAAAGAAGTTAGAGCATACTACCTGCTGCATGACCTGAGCCACAATTTTAGAGGTTATGGATCACTTTAAAGACAGGAGAATCTGTAGAACTGTGGGGATATTTTATTTGCTTTGGGTTTAACTGTAATCATTAGTAAGTGGTGTGCTTAACACTTTGTTTTGTATTTATAAAAACTTGCATAGAGGGTAGTTTCCACATGCCCACACTGACTCACGTGTGTACACACTCTTTACATGTTTAAAACACTCAGAACACAAGATGAGTCAGATGAGGATAGTAGAGGCAGAGTAGACCGGGTCTCTTTCAGGGTGAAGCCTGATGACAAGGAGCTGAGGAGCTTGGACAAGCTCCATTAAGGGAGGATTCAAGTCTAAACATGGCTACTCTGCAACCTTTTAGGCAATCAGCTCTATTTAGTATCAAATGTCTTTTTTATATAGTTAGTATCCATTGTTTCAACTGCATCAATTTTCTGGGAGTACAGAAAAACAGCAACACTGACTGCAAAACCAAGAAGAAAAGTCTGATTTTTAATCTTAACATGAATAGCTAAACATCAGAGAAGTAGTTTGTCTTCTTTTCCTTAGAACAGACTTTTTACATGACTTCATCTGACGAGTTAGGTGTGTGTTTTTCTCAAACTGCGGTGCATCTTTTTCTTTTAGCAGTAAATTAAACATTTAAAATTAAATTATGAACTTTGAAGTCCTAGAATGTCATTCGTAAAATGAATAAAGTCATGACTAAAAGGGAAAAAACTGAAAGTGGCATGTAGAATTACAGTTACAGTCAGACGGGAGTTTTAGTAAACTGTCAGCATCAGCATCAAAGTGTCACCTAATTAAAACCTGTATTTGTTCTCTCCACCAGTTGATAAAGGGCAAATATTGTCTCCACCAATATGTTTTATTAGGACTGTCAAAATAGACACATGAGATTAATCTAGCCAATGTTTCATATCAAAAGTTGGACTTGTCCTCTGTTCAGATTCAGCTCGTTTATGACGGCTCAGATGGGATTAATCACGTGATGGTTCTGCTGTTGAAATCATTAAACATCTGGAAGTCTATGAAGGATGTGCATTTGTTGTTTCCAGAAAACACTGAAAAGTGAAAGAATCTCAGACTTTAAAGTAAAACTAACTTACTTTTTTTTAGTGATTGTTTCTCCACAACATAATGACACTTTAAGTACCAGTAATGTTTTTTTTTATCTATTTTCCTGTCAGATTGGAAACTATGAACTTTTTTTTCTTTTTTTTTTTTTTTTTTTTAAATAATGTTCCATTTAGTTTACATTTCATTTAACATCTACATCCCATAGAAGAAAGTCTGTCTTCTTTTTGCAAAAGTTATGTTTTCATTTTAAAACCTAAAAATAGAAATAAAAATGGGGGTTTAAAATGACAAATTTCCTATAGTAGAGATAAAAAATTATAAGTTGTCTTTTTTCAAAAGGTAACATTTGCAGCTCAAACGAGTTTTATTTAGCTGGGTTGATGGAAAAACATGGCTCTTTTGACTGTAAAGGTTGCAGACCCCCGGCCTGTACAGACAAAATATTTGCAGCGCATTAAAATTCTAAATATAAAAGCTGATTTACAGTTTTTAGTTATACCATAAACACTTGACATGGACAGCAATGGTGGTCCAGTCAAGGTCAAGTTTATTATTATTATTATTATTATTATTATTATTATTATTTATATATACACTGTAGCACCCAAAGTGCTGTACCGATCTGCAGATTTAAATGCAAATTTTAAAAATAAAATGAAAACATAGTAAATACACATTAAAAAATGTACATGTGTAATCGCAGTTTGCTTTGCAAATGGAGGACATTTGTCAGTGCGCAATTTCCTGGTACACCGATTACACTGGTGCACATGTCAGAGATCCGTTAACAACTTAGCTACTTTAGCGCTATATTTAGAGCGTTTCCAGACCTCCCTAGCTAAGCGACTAGCAAGAAATCTAGCGACTTTTTCCTGTTGTGGGAGACTGAGGTTAAAGCACGTATCCTTTAATCTTCTCAATGAGCAGCGGGTACTGCCACAGGCCACTCCCCCTTCCAAAAGCACCACAACAGCCTCGTCCTCATGCAGCTTCAGTCAGACTGCTGTTAGAAGAGATGCTTAATAGCCACTGGCTGATCCTGCCCTGGCTTACCACTAGATATTGATTATAATACGCTGTAAACTCCTAGAAAACAGGCGGAAATGTTAGTTCAAGAACATAATGACACTAACATCAGGTCTCTTCAATTTTGGCCTGGGATATTTTCTATTTCTTCTATCGTTTGGAATTTAAATAAAAACGCATTTCTCTTGACATTACTGAAGGTTGAGTTTACAATTTTCACATCTATTTGAGTCAGTGGTCAACTAAAATCCATTTAAACTAAATTTAGCTTTTTGGGGCAAATATGCAATTAGAATGAGAATAATAGAGCTCAATTACAAAGCCTCAGATTTTTTTTCCCGCCCCTACTGAAAACATTATGGATAAACAGCAATAAGATAAATAGCATCTTAAAACACAACCAGAAGATGAAACAGACTAAAAGCCAGTGCAAACTGGTGCATCTTTAAATGAGATTTAAAACGTTCAATCGACTGGACACATGTGATGATAGGGCAGAAAGCTCCAGAGCCGTGGACCTGCTGCAGTCCAGAGCCGTCGATATACTCAGAGTCGTGACACTCTTATTGACTCCCGTGTACAAAAAATGGCGGCACACTTCTGGGTTACTGGAGACGTTCAATAGTTTCAAACAGCAGATCAGACTGCGTTCATCCCCAATGCATTCCATTACTTTTCAGAGGTGAGTCGATCCAATATCAGTCTTATAAGTCACAAAGATGCATGTACATTCTGTCGGACATCCTGCTTTAACATATTTGCATCTGTTAAATGTGATAGAAGTTTGTTTAAATGTATTTTGCCTTTGTTACAGATATTGTGCTTTTACACCATAGCCTCCCAAGCTTTTTTGTTTTAGTTCAAGAAAGTGTGGTCACGGTCTTATTTCAGTGCACTGATGAAGTGCATTGTTATTCATAGATCCATAGAATTTGATGTTCAATATGACTTAGGTTAGTGGAAACGTATTATCAGTGTGTTCTCATATTGCTGGTTGTTTAGCCCGGTGCAAAGAGATGACATTTCGGGGTCCTGTGTTGTATTTTAAGGTGAACAGTTTTTTCATGTACTAGGGATTTTAATGCGTAGTAGCAGGGAAAACTAGGGAGTTTAATGCTTTTCATGAATTCTCTATTACATATAATAGCAAATCACAGAGTAGATGACCTGTTAGGTAATTATCCAGAGCCTACTGACTTTTATACATTAAATTTTATTTAAGTTCAAGTTCAAGTTTATTTATATAGCACATTTTCTGCAACAGCAGTTGCCCAAAGTGCTGAACAACAGAACAAAAACACTCCAGTTAAAATAAACACTACACAATAAAACAATAAAAACCAATAAAAATAAAAACAGAAATAAAAATTGATAAAAAGATAAAATCTATAAAATAATTTAAATTTAAACTGTTTAAATATTAAAACTGCCTTGTCCCCTTTTGCTTTCCATGTTCCACCAATAACTTCGTAGTAATCACCTAAATTTATTCCTAATTAACTTATATTTCACCAATTTCCTGTGCATCTATTCACTCACTATCACTTATCTTCCCTCTTTACTCTTGAATTATTTTTTCTACACATACTTGTTTGGTAACATTCATTGATATTAGCTCATTTTCTACCCTTACAGCTGTTCTACATTTATGTTCTGTAGTCGATTTAGGAGCAGCAGGCAGGAACACTGACATCCATCCGTTTGTCATTTTCCTTTCCCCAAGGTTTATTTTTATCATTTCATTATGCACACTGAATCTAAATTTACTTTATTGCTTTGTCCTTTTGTCTTATGTCAATAAAAAGCTTGTTTTTTTGAAAGGTTTCCCTTGTTTTCTTGTGCCTGTCGGTTCCAGTCCCACCAGTGGGTCAAATGAGTTTTTAGTTAAACCAAGTTGTTAGTGAGACTTTTCCTTTTACATTCAAAGCAAAGCAAATTTATTTGTACAGCACAATTCAACATGGTGACTCAAAGAGCTTTACAAACACAAAAACATAATAATATATATATATATATTTTTTTTTTTAACCTTTATTTAACCAGGTAAAAAAAATGTTTGAGAACCAGTTCTCATTTACAAACATGTCCTGGCCAAGAGGCCCCAGCAGGAATAAATAACGTACATACATACAAACATACAACTGTGCATACACAGGACCACAATGCAACAATACAATACAAATTAAAAAAGCTCAGAGCAAGTACAAATATATAAAAATGAATATATGAAGCATAATTTAAAATGAAAAGAAAAAGGGAAGAAGAAATTAAGCATGATCAAGTTTTTTAATCCAGCTTGAGACACAGTGCAGATTTGGATTTACATACAAACCATTGAAATGCAGCTGAGAGACAGTTCTGTCTGAAGGGGATTTTCAGTGTTGTATTAATTGTTGGCTTTAAGTACTGACATTACATGCTACCACATGGCTGGCTTTGATAGATGAAAGTAAGCCGTAACAACCATTTAACCTTACAAAAGTGAATTGTAAGGACGGTTAGCATTAAGAAATATGGAGGCTAATGAGGACCATCATGTCTGGTCTTTAATAAATGCTAGCTTGTTGGCTGAGATAAATACTTTCCTCCAAAAATGTTTGAAATTATTGTGCTGGTTACACCTATTTAATCTATTGTCAAACATGACTTGATTATCACCTAAATCAACATTAACATAATGCATTCAGTGACAAATGTGTATGTGCAGCAATAGTATGTTTATTTAGTTTTCACCTTCAGTAATCTGATCGCTGCTGTCTGTTCTGTAGTAGAGTATCAGCTGGGGTTTGTTTGGAACTATTGGAGGCTCCATGACCCACGTGACCGCTCCTAAAACAAAGTCAACAGATGTCGCAACTCTGAGTATATCGAGGGATCTGCTGCAGTCGTCTTTTGTCTTCAGTCCGATTCTTGGTACAGCTATTGTTCACAGATCTATGCTATGATGTTCTCCAGTATCTGTCCATACAGTTCCTTTCTCAAGTGATCTTGTCAATTGCCGCCAGCATGACCATTACAGTCCACGTTTATATTAAATGTCCACATGACGCAATGCAGAAAGATGAAGATTGGACAGATCAGAGTAGCCCTTGAAGGTCTTTCAGTGGTGGAGGAGTATCCGTTGTTCCTGGCTTTGATGAAATTAAGGATAAAAACATTACTTCCCATTTAACCACTCTCTGAAGATTTGAAATAATTTTACACACCTTTCCAGTCTGTACAGGTAGCGTGGAGGTGCGAGAGGATGATGTCAGCTAAGGCTTTTGAAGATGTTCTGGCTTTGGTGGACTGATTCCAGGTTTTATCGAGTGGCCACTTTTCTGTTGTCTGCAGTTCTGGGAGAAAAAAAAAGTTACAGATCTTTGTGTTGAGCCTTTATCAGCTTACATTGTGTGTATTAATAAAAGTACTTTTTTCCCCGCCATGCTTACATTTTAGTGTCATCTTCTCTCTTTTAGGTCCGCTGGTTGGACAGGATCATGGACAACGGCCTCATGGGATAACGATTCACTTGCTGAGAAGAACAGGGTTTAAGTCTCCAAGGTGTCCTGTCGATATTAAATCATATATTTAATATAATATAGCACCTGAGGCCATTGCCACACGTCACAACAGCCAGACTTTGCTAAACTTTACCAGGTTTAAACCTAATTCCAGTGACTTTCACCTTCATAATGCAACACTGACTGCAGTATATAACATGAACACACTTACACAACTAAGCCATTTCTGGACACCCTTCAGCTTCTTCATCCACAGAACTTCCTTCAGAAGCTCCTCATGAGCTTTGGGGAGTCATCTTGGTATCACTCTTACTGGATCCGTTGCAGGTAGATGTGATGGTGGATCACGCCAGCCCAGAGTTTCTTGAAATCACAAATCAAGAGAATTCACATTTTAAACATGGAAGCTGAATATCTGTTTGATCTACAAATTAATACTAGGAAGTGATTTACATCTTACAGCCCCATCTGTCTTTATGAAACACTAGCAGATATGAGCAGATGAACCGCCTTTGCTGGAAACAGAAGCAAGAACTTAAATTAGTCATGGCCAGGTAAAAGTTTGAGCTTAGTAACAACCAAATCACTGCTCAAACACCTACTGCTAAATCCTTCCTGGCCAGGCTCTTGGTTTCATGCCAACACCAGTTTCTCTCGGGTCCCCTTATCCAGATCTTTATACAAACACAAAAGGTAAAATTTAACAAAACCATGAAAAACATGTGCCAAACAGATGTAGGTGGGTGAGAACTTACCTATGAAGACTACTGAACCAGCCAGATTTCCACCAGCATTAATCCATCTCAGCTGATCACAATGTTTAGATATAGGATCATTTCCCAGTTGTCTTGTAACCTGTCACAGAATTTTAGATTACAAGGTTTTGAGTAGAGAATACCAGATAAAAAAAAAGTCTCATCAAGGGCCATAACATTTACCTCGCAGTGTTGTTGCCATCAACATGTCATTCCAGCTGGGTACAGTCAGGAAGCTGAAAATAGCAGTCTGCAACCACGATGTGCTGGAAAACAAGAAATTATATAAAAGCATTTAGTAAGTCTCCTTTTACATTTGCTACAGTCAAAGCCTGGTGGCTGATCATGCCTTGCAGTTTGCAGTCTGCCGTTCATACTTACAGGAAGTGCTCATTGAAAGGCAGTGATGTGGAGATCTGGAGGTTGAGATGATGTGCAGGGCCTGAAGACTTCTGGTCAGTCAAAAACAGCGGCATTCCGGCTTTCCTCAAGAAGTGACAGCTAAGTCAAACAGAAGATAATCAAATCAAAGATGCACAAATGCATGTGTAAGTATAAAAATAAAGTAATACCAAACCACTCCGCAGGACATGCGTCTTCATCAGGGAGGGCCTTTGGCAGTCTGGCTGATCCAGGAAGAAACGTCTGATGGCAGCGCTCCATGTTGATCCCTCTGGTGGAGCAGAACTTCTACTGGGACCTTCAGCTTTATCTGTGAACCTAGATCAGATCAAGTCTGCCAACATGTATCCTGCAGCTATTCTACCAAAAATGTTTCCTTCAAGTAGGACTTGAAAATGGAATTCTTAAAGGGAAACAACTTGGCAAATTTGTAAATCACCTAAAATACAGAATTTACCAATTTCAGGGTCTTTGAGAAATCAATGACGTGTGAACTTTCACATTGTCCAACTAAATGAAGAGTCACAGGAATTAAGTAGCTCTCTCAAGAAATTGCATGTATAGGGAGCCTTCCTGATAAGAATTAGGTTACTCAGTCAAATAGTGGTCATTCATATCTGGCAGCAAAGCTACAACAGCTGACTAAATGCTTTTGCAGAGGTTTCTTTAATAATGCTGGAAAACCTGACATTTCAAAGAAAAAACAAGTGAACCATGATGAGCCCAATAAGGGTGTATTTTACCATTTACCATTGTGTTAGACAATTTGAGAAGGGTGTTTTCAGACAGTCAAAAACGGAACAGAGATAAGACAGAGAGGCAAAGACAAAAGGAAAGTTTAAAACTGAGGTCGTAGAAGTCCGTTTGAATGGGACTATCAATTTTATATTCTGATACCATAAATCCCAGTTTTTCCTCTACAGGCCATTCTGTTGACTGCTTTAAAGATGACATTTTGTCATCCTACATGCTGCAATGCAACATGATTCCTGATAAGAAACTTAGGATAAGCTCTCATAAGTTTGATGAAGAAAATGAACACAAATTTTCAGCTGTTTCCAAAATGTTGTAAAACCACAGGCAGAAAAGCCAGTGATAATGGCACTGATGCTGATTGCCCTGGATTTCTTTTGTATACCAAAGTAATTTGGTTTGTACTTAGTCAAGTTTTTGCCAAGATCATCCACACATGTAGATCACCGTATCACATGTAGACCCAGCATTCATGTTCCCTGTAACACCAACCCGAACACTAATTCTGCTTACCAAACACCTCCTCTTAAGTAACAACCATCAACTTAAATACTTTCTGCTTTTTCTTATTAACCGAAATACATGCTCTCAAACTTTAGCATTTTGCTTTCCATTCCCCTCTTTTTTTTCAGTCACTTGTTAACATTTCAAGCAGACCACTCGTTCCCATTTTTTTCCCCTTTTACAAGTCCAAACATACAGGGGGTCGGGACACTCTCCCTGAAGCTATCACATGCTCATGTTTGTGTTACTACGACTCCTTGTGTGGTAGCTTAAGTGTGCATGTTTGTCAGTACCGCTTGTTTGTGTTCTCTGTGCATGTGGCAGGTGGTGCTTGGATTTGTGGGTTGTGTGCAATGCGCATATTCTATTCTACAGTCATTTAGCATATGCCTTTATCCAAAGTGACTTACATTTGAGAGTAAGAACAATCCAGGCAAGAATTCAAACAAGATGGGACATAATTGACTGGCAGAATGCTGTGAGTCCAGTTGGACCCAGGTGCTGTCATGTAGCACTAAAGGCAGTGCATATCTTTTTTTTTAATATTAGTTCAGTTTTTGTTATTTTGTGTAAATACAAGATCATGATTTTATGAAACAATATCAACTTTTGCATAAGTGCACGATTTCAGCACATAAAATCTTAGGCATAAGTGCGCACATCTTATTCAGTACTTGGTTAAGCCAAAGAGCTGGACAAATCTTTAACTCATTCTGTTGAGTAGAAGATTTAAGCCAAGTGTGGAAATGCTCCTTAAACAATGAGTCTTTAGCTTGCTTTTAAAAGTGGATAAGGACTCTGCAGATTGGACGGAGTTTGGTAGATCGTTCCACCACTGAGGAACAACAGTGGAAAAGAGTCTAGCTACTGATTTTGCACCACGTTGTGGTGGGAGCACTAGGCGTTTTTCGCTGGCAGAGCGTAACTGTGGAGAGGGAGTGTAGCACTGGATTAAGGAGTGGAGGTAGACCGGAGCCGTTTGGGTTATTGTGTTGTAAGCCAGAAGCAGAGCTTTGAATTAGATGCGTGCTATAACTGGAAGCCAGTGAAGAGCGATTAGCAGTGGAGTGACATGAGCTCTTTTGGGCTGGTTGAAGGCCAGACATGCTGCTGCATTCTGAATCATCTACAGAGGTTTAACTGAGCATGCAGGCAGCCCAGCCAGTAAGGAGTTGCAGTAGTCAGTGCGTGAAATGACCAGAGCCTGGACCAGGAACTGTGCCGTGTGTTCATTCAGGTAGGGTCTGATCCTCCTGATGTTGTAGAGCGCAAATCGGCAAGATCAAGCAACCGAGGCGTCGGCTGGTTGTCTACCATGACACCAAGATTCCTGGTAGAAGACGTAGGCACAAGCGTGATAGAGTCAAGCTGTACGCTTATCTGTGGCGGTAAGGAAGGATTGGCTGGAAAGACAATAAGCTCGGTCTTGGACAGATTTAGCTGAAGGTGGCAATCCTTCATCCATGTGGAGATATCAGCAAGACATGCTGATACTCGCATTGAGATGGTTGTGTTGTCAGGTGGGAAAGAAAGGAAAAGCTGAGTGTCATCTGCATAGCAGTGGTAGAAGAAACCATGAGAGTTAATGACTGCACTGAATGAGGTGGTGTATAGTGAAAAGAGAAGAGGGCCAAGCACCGAGCCCTGAGGCACCCCTGTTGTCAGCCTATGTGATCAGGACATTCCCCTTTGCCAATACACTTTGAAGGATCTTCCTGAGGTAGGACATAAACCACGAGAGGACAGATCCTGAGATGCCAAGTTCCGAAAGTGTGGAGAACAGTATATGATGATTGACTGTGTCAAAGGCAGCAGACAGGTCCAGCAGTATAAGGACTGAGGATTGACCAGCGGATCTGGCAAGTAGTAGGGAAATCAGTAACTGACAGGAGAGCAGTTTCAGTAGAGTGGCCTTGCCTATAGCCAGATTCATATGGATCTAACAGGTTGTTGTCTTGGAGGAACTGTGAGACCTGACTGAAGACGGCATGCTCTAGTAGTTTAGACATGAATGGAAGCAGTGAGATCAGCCAGTGGTTTTCAACCTGGGCTGGGTTGAGTGTGGGTTTCTTCAGCAGCGTGGTAACCCGAGCTTGCTTGAAGGCAGAGGGAAAGACACTGGATTTAAGAGAGGAGTTGATAATATGGGTTACTGCAGTTTTGATTGTAGGTAAAATGCTCTGCAGGATGTCAGAGCGAACAGGATCATGAGTGTTATATTTGGTTTTCTACCAATAAGTTGACAAGAGGACCGAGCAGACCGTATAGCCACGTTCTCCAATTTTCAGCAAGATTCCCTTGTAGGATTAAGTTCGGCAGCGGTTTAAAGTGTGCCATTCTCGTCTTGTCTGTCCGCGTTTTCCTTCTGACACCATGTTATGTTTGGTTTTCTACCAATGAGTTGACAAGAGGACAGAGTCTTCATTAGCAGCGAGACAAACCTTTATTTTGCCTTCACTCCATGGCTATACCGGAAGTACTCTCTCTTCCGCTTAGCCTTCACAATAATACCACAATACACTACATCCCCCTTCTCAGTTTTTTTTTTTTTTTTTTTTTTTTTAACTTAGCATTAAACCAGAAGATATTAAATAACTGACCTCATACCCGCACTGACAGATGTGTCAGTTAATGTTGACTTAACTTCAACATTTTGGCAAACAAAATAGATTCAGTGCACTTAGCTTAACAGAACACTTTTTTTTTCATAAACTTAGATGTATCACATACACTTCAGGTTTTAACATTGCTAACTTAAAGTCGTTAATGTCCATTTTTGAATGTCACTAAATCTCAGTGGAGTGTTGACCAGTCTTCCTGATCTGGTACGATAAGGTTGCGATAGTGCAGACGTGCCAGCAGTGTCACCGTTTTGAGCTGGTGCTGAGGATTGTGCCTGTGAATCAACATTGTCAGCCGACTGAGTCCATTTCCTCAATGTTCTCTTCAGAAACCGGTGGAAACGCTGCTTCAGCCGTCTGTCTCAGGTGCTTTCTGTTACGTCTGAAGATTCTTCCTTCAGGTGTGCAGACAACATAGGAGTGGGGCTGGTCATGTTTTTTTACAACCACCCCTGGTTTCCAACTGTTTCCTGACCTCATCCTCAAATTATCTCCAGTATGCAACTCAGGCAGTAGTTTTGCATGACAATCAGTGATTCTTTTGTTTCACCTGTTTTTTTTTCCATTTGTTTATATGCACTGAGCGCTCTCTCCGGAGTGAGCAGAGGTGGTTACTGGCAGCTTTGTTCTTAGCCTACGTCCCATCAGCATCTGTGCAGGCGACAGACCCACACCTTCTAGTGGTGTATTTTGGTACTCTAGAAGAGCTGTGTACGGGTCACCGTTACAAGGCTGAGACTTTTTTAGCAGGTTTTTTATTGTTTGCACAGTTCTTTCAGCCTGTCCGTTCTTTCAGCCTGTCCGTTAGACTGTGCATGACCTGGGCTTAATGTGACATGAGTGAACTCCCAGTTTGCGGCAAAATGTCTAAAGTCCTCACTGGCATATTGTGGACCATTGTCAGAAAATACCACGTCAGGGATTCCATGTCTCGAGAAGATGGATTTCATGGCTGTTATCACTCCTTTACTGGTTGTATTGCTCAGTCTCGTTATCTCTGGGTATTTGGAGAAGTAGTCAACACACAGCAGAAACTCTGAACCATTGCTGTGAAATAAATCTGTGCCAATTTTCTCCCATGGTCTGTGCGGTAGCGGGTGTGAGATCAACGGCTCCTTTTGTTGGTTGCTCCTGTTCTCATTACAGATTGCACACTGAGCCACCACTTCTTTGATCTGTGTTGTCATGCCAGGCCAATACAGCACATCTCTGGTCCTCTCTTTGCATTTGACCACTCCTAAGTGTGACTCGTGCATTTTATCCAGCATTTGTTGTCTTAGCTGCAGTGGTACAATGAGTTTCTCCGCCTTGAACAGCAGTTATTCAGCCCTCCGTGAATGTGGAATTCAGTTTGGCCTATAGATAACAGTTCTTCCAGAGAAAGTATGAGATTTCTTGACTGTTTGAAGATTTATTTGCCTTCTCCTGAAGATACTGTAAAACTGTAACAGATGCAACACACCATAGTTACAAATAGTGCACTCACATTATGTCATACAGCACTGTAGATAACAAAATAAGTCAGTATTTAAACAAAAACTTGACAATAAAAAACCGCTAGCTCAATGCTAACTCTGAATGGGAATTCCCATAGAGATGCTAACAGAATTAGCCTTCACGTCGCCATTCAAAGGGAAAGATATAACAGCAGTAACAATTTTTCCTCTTTTAAGAACATAAACTTAGATTGTCAAAACACTTACAGGCATGTGTTTCCTGTGCTCTGTTGAAATGAAACTTTTACAAAACAAGTGCATCAACCGCAAACAATTTCTTCTTCTACTTGTTCTTACACTATACTGGGGTAGCTGCAGTACACAATTTACTCGCTACCTCCCCCTAGCGGGGTGGCTGAACCACTATATATTAACAGAGGCAGTACACTCCCCGCCTGGTATAACACCTTATACCACTAAACATGGTCAGCACGGAAAAGGAAAATGACCTCTGAAACAGGTCGTAGGTACACTCTAGGAGTTTCACCTTTTACCACTTTAACTTCTACCTTGCGCACTCTACCGTCTCTGCTAGGAACAGTCCTAACTACAAGGCCGGTTGGCCATTCAGTTCTTTTAGATTGAGAGTCCTTCAAGAGCACAACATCACCTGCTTGTAGATCAGGCTTTTCGGAAGTCCATTTTCTTCTTGCCTGAAGAGTGGTAAGGTATTCGTGCTTCCATCTTTTCCAGAAAGCCTCAGCCAGTCCTTGAACCCGCTTCCAATGCTTATTAGAAAGATCATTGACATTAAAGTCACCTGAAGGAGCAGACAAAGTGTCCTGCTTTTGTGTCAATAACATTGATGGGGTGAGTATTGTCGGAGCTTCTGGATCCGATGATACTGGAGTCAGTGGTCTTGAGTTCATAATAGCAGTGACCTCTGCCATCAGAGTGATGACTATCTCGTTCGTCAGATGTGATGTCTTAAGAAGAGCATCCAAAATCCGCCGAGCGGTGCCAATCATCCTTTCCCACACTCCACCCATATGGGTGGAGTGTGGCGGTTAGAATTTCCAGGTACATTTGTTGTCCTTAAGGTATGCCTGTAGCTCTGCATCTTCTGTGTTGAATTTGAGTTCCTTGCAGGCTCCAATAAAATTTGTGCCTCGATCTGACCGTAGTGTTTTGACGGGTCCTCTTAAGGCACAGAAACGTCTGAAACCATTGATGAAGCTTGCAGTAGTCATGGTCTCTATAACTTCAATGTGCACTGCTCTAGTACTCAGACAGGTGAACATGATAGCCCACCGTTTATTCTCAACATGGCCTCCTCTTGTTTTCCGAGCTGTAACTGTCCACGGCCCAAAAACATCCAAGCCAACATGAGTGAATGGCGGTTCCACAGACAGTCTGTCAGGGGGCAACTCTGACATATTTTGCTCTTCTTGCCTACCCCTTAGTTTCCTGCACACTACACATTTATGTATCACACTAGACACAAACCTTTTTCCTCCAATTATCCATAACCCAGCGGATCTTACAGCACCTTCTGTAAAATGGCGCCCTTGGTGTGCGGTCCTGTTTCATGATATTTCCTGACCAACAATGTGGCGATATGTGTTTTGGGTATGATCAAGGGGATGTTTTTCATCAAAGGCCAGGTCGGTTGAGGAAATACGGCCACCAACTCTCAATAGTCCATCTTTGTCAAGAAATGGAGACAACTTTGTGAAGCGAACTGTGTTTGAGATTTGTTCTCCTCTGTTGAGGACATTGGAACTCCTTGTTAAAGGCATCATGTTGATGTACTTTTGATGATGATGCTAACTGCCTGTGCGTTTTCCGTCACCTGCCGTTTGCCAAGATACATTTTGCAATGCTTCTGACTTTGATGATTAGAGCTGTAAACTGCGCGAGATCAGTGATTTCCAAGTAGAAAAATCTCTGAAATCTTTGCGATCCCAACACATTTTCGTGACATTTTGTGCTCAGATCGTCACTTCAGGTCGGACCTCTGGAATCCTCATCTGGATGCACCAGCACAAATGTGTCAGGCATGAGAACTGTGTTTCTTGTTGGACTTTTGTTAGAAATGCTGGTCCGTAAACTAGTTAGTGCTTTTCAGAGCTCCAACAGTTGTTGGTCGAGTCCCATGATCAGCTTGGTTTTCATTTGTGTTGACATAATGCCACTGGCTTGGATCAGAATGATCTTCTGATTTGCATCAATCTGTTGGACACATACATATAAAATCTTCGTGTAGGTGTTATAAATGTAGCCAAGCCACTAGCTTACTAGTCCGTGTAGAATCTCACTGCATGTAAATGTCAATTGGCATAATTTTCATCTAAGATGAAGGTCCTGCCAGTTCTCTGTTGCCAAACAGCTGCGCACAGGAGAAAGTTCAAAGGCGTAGGTGCAGTATGAGCTGGATCGGTGTAGAGCCAAATTGGATTTTGCATATAACAAGACCCCATCGTAATTAACATTTCCTCCAGTTTGTGTAAGAACTGTGTCTTCAAGAAGCTACAGCTGCTATGGCTATAACTGATTGCATCTGAAAAAAACAACTAACTCTCTCTGACTTGTCTGTGGTGGACAGAGAAACTGGGACATAAGGCCTTGGAATATGTAACTCTTCTAACTTCACCATTGAGTCTTTCCAAAGTTTCCAGTGCTCACTGTTCTGACAATGGCTAAGGGAGCATCCCAATCGTACTGTTCCCAGAGAGCTCTCTCATTAAGTTTCTTCCACCCGTGGTGACCTGGTACCCACAAAACCAAAAGGTGTCAAACAAACTGTTCACTGTGGACAAGATGCCCTCTTCTGGTCGTAGGTTTCTCTTCTTTGGAAACAGAAAGGTGAAGTGGTCCATCTCAATGTTCCAACTGAGTCCAAGACTCCTTTGAAGAGGTAGGGGTTCAACTGCTAAATCTAGGTCTTTTAGATCTTTGGCTCGGTCTTCTGGAGGGAATGCCTGCATGACCTTGCTGCTGTTTTGTGGCAGTCTGATGTTTGACTTAGCCAACACTTCTTGAGATGTCCGCAGAACATCAACTGCTTCTGCTTCACTAGGGAAGGACGCAAGTCCATCATCCACATAAAATTGCGCATGATGAACTGGCTTGCCTCAACGGCGAAAGTAGCTGCATCCAAGGCAGCTCGTCTGAGACAGTAAATAGCAATTGCTGGCGATGGACTGTTGCCAAACACATGTACTGTCATCCTAAACTCTTTCACTGGCTTCTTTAAATCGTTGTTCTCATACCACAAGAACCTCAGAAAGTTACGGTGTTTCTCACAGACTTTAAAGCAGTAAAACATCTGTTGTACATCTGCTGTACTGCTATGGGCTCTCTGCGGAAGCGGATCAGGACTCCAACAAGAGTATTGTTCAGGTCAGGTCCACTCAGAAGCACATCATTAAGAGAGACACCTTCATGTTTGGCACTTGAATCAAATACCACCCTTATCTGATCTGGTTTTTGGGGGTGATAAATGCCAAACATTGGCAGATACCAGCTCTCTTCACCCTCTTTCAATGGTGGAGCTGGTTCGGCTTGTTTTTCACCAAACATTCTTTGCATGAAATCCATGAACTGTTGTCTCATTAGAGTTTTTCTGTCCAAAGTCCGTCGAAGGGAAAAGAGGCGGTTTACCACTTGGGAGTGGTTGTTGGGAAGGCGGTTTCGCTGTGGCCGGAAAGGTAATGGAGCTACCCAGGTATTAGAACTATCTTTATATACCTCTTGTTCTAATGTCTTCAAGAAGCATGTGTCATCTATTGACAAGGCAGGTTTGTCATCATGTTGTGTTCTTTGGAACACCTGACTGCCAAGATCATGTCCATTTCTTTGCAGGCGCTGCGTGCAACCTTGAAAGACTCAGATTGGTTTAGGACAACCAATTTTCTCCTTGATCTTTATGCTGTTTGGACATGGTTTCATAATTGAGGTTCTTTCATTTTGTAGAATGTTGGTCCTGTAGACGCCAACACTGTTGGCTTATGCACCTCTCCAAGACAAACTTCTCCTACAATGGACCCAACCGAGGTCAAGTCGTTGAGCATACGGTTGATTGTGGAGTCCATTGCGCTGTTCCCGTTACTTTGTGCACACACAGGATATCTCGGCCAAGAAGTAGGAGGATTTAGAGCTTCTGGATTGATTTCTGGGATTTTACCATTCAACTGACTTGAGGTGTGGATAGTACGAGTAACCTCTGGTGACGGTATTTCCGTTCTATAATCGGGTATCCATGTCACACTCATATTAGAGTGGGCAATGGAAGTCGAGTTGCATCGTTCAGAGAGTTCAACCACAAAGTTACTGGCGCGTCTACCTGTTGCTTCAACAACACCAGAAGCATGTCTTCAGTGTATTAGGGCTCCAGATTCCCTTCAATGTCAAAGACGTTGAAAAAGTCTGGTTTTGGCTAGTGAGGCGGTTACTTTGCTCATCTAGAACAACGTACATGTTCAACTGCGTTCTCAGCTTCACCTGCAGGATACACCTTGACCAAACATATCTTGAGCAGAGACCTTGCAACTAGCTGAGCTTCCACATATCTCCGTACACTTGATGTCACATCAGGGCACACTGAGTTTGTTTGCTCCCCGCCATTATCTTCAGAGGATTCTTCGTCTTTAAGTAGAATGGCTCTGGATGTAGTGCTGTTGTATGTCTGTTGCTGCTCAACACACTGTGCATTGTACAGCTGTTTGACAATCTTTAGCCATGTTCTGTACAGAAGACAGCACCTGAAACAGATGTATTTGTCTTTCAAAAAGAGCCTTCTTTCTTCTAAAGTCTTACTCCTGAAAGAGCCGACTTTCCTCAGAGGGTGTGGCTTTAGAGTGTATGGGACATTGTTTATTAGGATCTGTAGCGTTTTTGTCTGAGGATGTGTTTGTACTGTTTCCAGCAGCATTTGAAAATCTCTGTCTTCCTGACTGAAATGGGGGTTTGGTACTTGTGTCTGACCATTTTCTCGTGGTCTAGGATCAACAGTAGTAGGCCCCGGATGTAAGAAAGCTTGGTCATTACGGGTTTTGGCTTCATTGTTCACAAACATACGAAAAACAAGAATGGGGATAAAACACTGCATTGTCCTCTCTTGTACTTGGAGGCAGTCGTTATCCATCTTCCTGAAGGTTGTATGTGGAGCTTAGCCCAGGATTGGATTGACTCCGGTCGTCGCCGTGTCGAGGTGTCCAGACCTGGAAGAATAACCATTTTCCTTCGCAGCTTGAAGTTCCAACAACAGATCCCCCAACTCTCTTAAGCGCTGATGTGTCTTTGTTTGTTAACTTGGGAAATTCTCAATTTTTCTCAGCAGTACATGCTCAATGATTTCTGGTGCACCAAAACACTCCTCTAAGCCTCTGCCACACCATTTGAAGGCCTGCACTAGGGTTGCTTATGTATGCAGCTCTAATTCTTTTTTGCCTGAGCAGCAGACTGGTGGGCCAAGCCATTTGGAAAGTAAGATTCTAGTTCCTCTTGAGATGACAAACTCAGATCTTGTACTGCACTTTTAAATGATGCTTTCCAAGCCCAGTAATTTTCTGGTTGATCATCAAAATTTCAACAAACCAGAGCTCACCATCTCTTTCCGCATCAATATTTTGCCAAATCTGAAGTGTCAGTATAGCTGCTAGGCTTGTGGCCTGGATGCATATACTTCAGCTTGCGGATGGTTTTGTTGGTATGTGTTGTTGATGTTACTGTCTGCTTGTCTTTTGTCACTAAAGCTGGTGCGGTTCTCTCTTACGGTTTTAAAGCCAGCTGTTCTGAGTCAGTTGTGTGGCAGAGTTAACTGGCAAGGGTGCAAAGTCTCGGTTGCCGTACTCACTTTGCTGTAGATGCTCTGTTCTCTGTTGGCCTCTATGTCTGGGCCAGTATCCTCCGTTGGATATGGCATTGAAGGAAATGGGAGGTTCAGGCGGCTGTGACTGGGGATTCTGGAAAGCCGAGCCGAGTCCTGTCTGGTGCTGGACATACTCTTGTGTTCGTTCAGCAGGATGATTGCTGACATGTTGTCTAGTTGGGACTGTTGTGGGCCTCCATTTTCATGCATGGACATCTCCCAAGCATTAGCCTCAGCTAGAGCTGCAGCAGCTGCCTTCTTTGTCTTGAGTAAATGCGGTTCGGCATCCAGATCTTGCTTTTAGTTTAAGCTGCTCAGCTTGTTGTTTAAGGGGATTTGAAACTTCTTGTTGTGCAAAAGAGAGTTGAGCACGTGCTGCTATCAGCCTTTGCTCTTGCTCTAGTGGCAGCTGTGTAGATGCTATGTACGTTGGGCTGGAGCGTGACAAAGAGCCAGAAACTATTGATCTGGTCCTCCAAAAGTATCTTCCATACTTTCTGGAGGTTTTTGCCACAGAGGAGGTTTCACTTCCAGACAGAATGTATGAGAAGGATGCCTTTTTACTATTCAGCCCTCCGTGAATGTGGAAATTCAGTTTGGCCTATAGATAACAGTTCTTCCAGAGAAGTATGAGATTTCTTGGACTGTTTGAAGATTTATTTGCCTTCCTCCCTGAAGATAACTGTAAAACTGTAACAGATGCAACCACCCTAGTTACAAATAGTGCACTCAATTATGTCATACAGCACTGTAAGATAACAAATAGTCAGTATTTAGACAAAAACTTGACAATAAGAAAACCGCTAGCTATCAATGCTAATGCTGAATGGGAATTCCCATAGAGATGCTAACAGAATTAGCCTTCACAGTCGCCATTCAAAGGGAAAGATATACAGCAGTAACAATTTTTCCGTCTTTTAAGAACATAAACTTAGATTGTCAAAACACTTACAGGGCATGTGTTTCCTGTGCTCTGTATTGAAATGAAACTTTTACAAAACGAGTGCATCAACCGCAAACAATTTCTTCTTCTACTTGTTCTTACACTATACTGGGGGTAGGCTGCAGTACACAATTTACTCGCTACCATCCCCCTAGCGGGGGTGGCTGAACCACTATATATTAACAGAGGCAGTAACAGCCAGGTCCTGAAGCAACACTGATTTTCCTCTCTGAATCTCCAGAATGGTTGTATGCTCTCTGGTACGGCAGACTTGTCTCTGGGCCATCCAGTCATTGTTATGTCTTTTAACCTCTGAAGAGACCATGTCTTGTGCAGTTTGCATCTCTGAACATTGAGTTTTTCTTCTGAGATGGGCAGCTGCAGTGTAATCCAGTTTACCTGTAGTTCTTGCTCCATAAGGATTCTCTTTGTGCTGCATTAAGATAAGCACAGGCTCAATGCATCCGCAATGTGAAGTTCTTTCCTGTTTGTAGGTTACCCTCACATTGTATTTTGCAGATGCAGCAGCATTCTTTGCAGTCTCATTGGAGCTTGATGCAATGGTTTCTTTAATATGCTGCTCCAGTGGCATTGTGGTCGCTCATCTAACTTGTATTTCCTTGCCATATAGATACTGTGTGATTTCTCACATCCATACACAATGGCTAGGAGTTCCATATCGGCGTTGACAATCTGCGAGTGCCCTTGATCTGTATGCCACAGGTTAGTAGTCCTTGGAGTATTACAGCTCCGAGCATCACAGCCTTGTTGACAATGTTTCAGCGGGGGGTGGGGGGGGCTCCTGTTATGAGCTTTTTCAGGCATGTCAAAGCTTTGCTGCTGAGGCTCCTCCCACTGCCATTCAGTTTCTCCCCGGAGGCAACATCCGAGCGGGGCAGAAAATCTCAGAGAGGTTGGGTATGAATTTTGATAGATACTGACCTTCCCATGAACCTCATACATGCTTGCATTAGTCAACAGGGTGGGCAGATGAGTAATGGCTCGAATATTTTCGCCATCAGGAGCCGAAGTCCGGCTGCACCGATTGTGTGTCTGATGTACTTGGAGACTTCTGTCATTCTGAAACTTGCACTTGTTTTGTTGAATCTCAGGCCGTTTTCATCAGCTCTTTGTAGTAGCTTTTGTAGGCTCTGATCATGTTGCTGTAGTGAGTCTCCCCAGACCAACAGGTCATCAATAAGGTTTACAACTCCTTCCAATCCTTTGATCATCTGGGCTAACTGCTCTTTGGAAACCTTCACTGGCAGATGAGATGCCAAAGGGAAGGTGCTTGAAGCGTTATCTTCCATGGGTGTGTTAAATTGTGCACAGTTTGGAATGCTCTTCATCCAGTTTTAGTTGATAAACCTTGGTTTGCGTCCAACACCGAGAAATACTATGCATTAGGCATGTGTGTGACACCACCTCTTCCACTGTAAGGAGTGGACAATGTTCTCTTCTTATAGGCAGTGTTCAGATCTTTAGGATCCATACAAATCCTAAGCTTTTTTCTGTAACCACAGTCACCATGCTGTTCACCCATCGAGCTGGCTCAGTTTGTTTTGTGATCACATTCTGACTCCTCATTTTGTGAAGCTGCTCAATGACTTTATCCCTAAGAGCAACTGGGATCCTTCTTGGTGCATGAATCACTGGTTTCACATTAGGGTCAAGTTTTATGGTGTGTTCACCTGGCAAACATCCAAGTCCTGTGAAGAGATGTCCATAATCATTTAGCATGTTTTCTGGTTTTTGCTATGCTGTACAACCGTTTCAACCATTTTTAATTTTGTACTTGACTCTCTTCCAAGAATAGCTGGAGCATCTTTATTATTTCAAAGTCAATTTGGTGTTTTCGACCTTTGTACTGGCATGTGAGTGATGCTTTGTCCAACGATTCCATCTTGTGACCCTAGTATGCAACTAACTTGCAGCGAGATGAGTGCAGCTTGCTGTCAAACATCCAGCATCCAAAATGTTTTTAGCTGAAATGACATTACAGTCTGCACCAGTGTCGATTTAAACTTTGACTTTTGTCCCATTAATTATCAGTTCTTACCTTCCATCTGTCTGTCATTCTGTGGACTTTCAACAGCCTAATGTCCCAATGAACATGTCCTCGTCATCATCGTCATATTCCTGATGTCGCTCAACAGCATGCATCTTTTGTGTTGATCTCTTGCCCCTGGTTCGGCACATTTTTGCAAAATGAGTTTTCTTTTCACACGTTTTGCACATTTGTCCATAGGCTGGAGCACCTTCTTTGTTCATGCTTGTATCCACATCTGTCACAGTTAACTTTCTTTTCAGAGTACCGTTGAACTTTCTTTGGGGATACTGTTTTTTTACTTGTTTGTTGCTGGGATAACATGGTTAATGTCAGCCTCTTCATGTAAAGCTGTCAGCTGTGTGGATGTCAGCTTCACTGGCATGGCATAAAATTTAATGCTTTAATCCAGCGTGAGATCTGCTTCTCTGAGCAGTCTGGCTCTTACTCGATTCATCACATATTCCACATACAATTCTGTCTCTTATTAGTGAGTTGCACAGGTCACCGAATTCACAGTCTTTTGTGTTTTGTTTTAAGTCTGTTACATAGGCATCTATCGTTTCTGACGGGCCTTGTGCACGTGTGAAGAACATGTGTCGAATATAGGGCAGATTTTTTCTGGGTTCACAGTACTCTTTGAACTTCTGCTTCAATGGAGCTATTTATTCCTTTGGTCGTTGGTGAAGACAAACTTGTTACTCACTTTGATGGCTTCTTTCCCCGCAACATGTAGAAAAAGTTGCACATTGCACTTCTTCAGACTTTTCAGCCATGCTGCTAGCTATGGCGAAACAGGTTGTAGCGCTGTAGCCACGTTCTCCAAATTTTTGCAAGATTCCCTTGTAGGATTAAGTTCGCAGCTGTTTAAAGTGTGCATTCTCGTCTTGTCTGTCCGCCTTTTCCGTCTGACACCATGTTATGTTTGGTTTTCTACCAATCAGTTTGACAAGAAGACCGAGTCTTCATTAGCAGTGAGACAAACCTTTATTTAGCCTTCACTCCATGGCTATACCGGAAGTACTCTCTCTTCCGTTAGCCTTCACAATAATACCACAAATACACTACAAAGAGGACCGTCATGGGTTTTGAGTCGACTAGAAGTTTAGAGAGACTCCGTCCTCATTTATAGAGGCAAAAGAGCAGAGTGAGGCACCAGTAGCTGGTTTGGTAAGAATGAGTTGGTCAGGTTCAGTGAATTGGTTACTGATGTAGCAACCTTGTCAGTGAAGTAAGAAGCAAACATTTCTGCAGTCAGCACAGTGGGGAGGTTGAGTGGGGTGGTGGAGATAGAAGTTAAACGCCATGAACAGTTGTGTGTTGAAGCATTGCGGATCTTGTTCTAATAAAAGGCTATCTTGGCTGCTTTTAGGCCAAATGTGAAAATTTTAAGTTTTTTGCAGGTACTCAGACAAGTCGGTGTGCTCTTTGATTTGTGCCACTTTCTTGTGCTAGCGTTTGGGTGTTGAGTCTGCACCAGTTTGCGATTGAAAGAGTAGATGAAGCCAGAAAGTCAGTTGCCTGTGGTTTGCCAATGTGAATGTTCATGTCTCCCATGACCAATTAGTGTGCCATCACCAGGATGTTCTATTCCCCTTAATCTGTGTCTCTAGCGTGTGTTGCACTACTGTCCATGTCTGTTCTCTTGGAAGGCCAGATCTTCTGGGCTGGCAGACATGGCTGCAAAGGCCTGGCTCTGTGATGCATGTTGTAGTTGTGTTGCTGGTTCTCTTTGCCTTTTTCTCTCTCATTTCCTTAGTCCCCTGACATTGGGGCCAGCGGGGTTGTAGTTATGCTGGGAGCTGTGGTAGTGTTGGTGCGTAGCTGTCGTTCCATGAGGAGTTGGAGAAGAACCACATTCCAGTGATTGTTGCCCTGTAAGCCAGCAAGCGCTCTTAAGCTTATACCTCTCCTTTCCACAAGTTTTTCACCGTAGCCCAAAGCCCGTTCTGCTTCTCCATTAGCCTGCGGATATCCTGGGCTGCTTGTAATATGTGAAATCTATACTCATCTCTCTCTCTCTAAAATAAATCACTGCTGTGGCCCATCATCTGAGATCACCATCTCTGGAATCCACGTCCACACCTCTTTCAATGCAGCCACAACTGTGCCTGCTGATGCAACGTTAAGGTGTGCCACCTCAATGTAACCGTGAGAAGTAGTCCACTACCAGCAGATAATTATTTTTCCTCCGCAGAACAACAGGTCAGTGCCTACTCTTTGCCATGGTCTTTGTTGCACTAGTGTGGCAAGCAGGGCTCTCTTTGTGATGCTCTATGTTGTGAACATGTGCTGCAGCTCTCCACCACCTTGTTTGTGTGGTGACCAGGGATTTCAGTACATAGACTGTCGTGCTCTTGCTCTACATTTCACGATTCCTTGATGACCACTGTGAAGTTTCATGAGGATTTCTTGTCTCATGCAGGAAGGGATCGCTATTCTTTGACCTCAGAAGTAGCTCTCCTGCTACAATGAGGTTTTCTTTCTCTGGGCTGTATGATGCCAGCTCTGGTGGGAGGTATAGTTTTCAGCCATCCTGTTTTACAGAAAATAAATCAGCTGAGCACACAGTCAAGCTCTGTTTTTCTTGAATGCCTCAGGTCTGTTCTCAGTTGCAGGTAGGCTCTGGATGCACCGTGTCCACAAAGACCTTGACAGCCTCATGTTCTCTCTCCTCCCCCCTGAGTGTGTGCTTAACCGGGGCCCACAATAGTGTGTCTGCTGTTATTAAACTTTTACCCGGCACATGTACAATATCAAATGTGAAATTCTTTAGTCTGAACCTAAATCTCAACACTTTTGGTGGAAGCTCATCTAAAGCCTTGGTACTCAGCAGGGGTACCAAGGGCTTATGGTTAGTTTCTAACTTGAACCTCAGTCCCCTGCAGGTAAGGAGCCAGTTGCTCACATGCCCATGTCGCTGCTTAGGCCTCCTTATCTATTTCAGCATAATGCTTCTCTGTCCCAGTCAGTCCTCTTGAAACATAAACAGGTCTCCATGTCCCATCTGGTTGTTGTTGGTTAAGGACTGCCCCTAGACCATAAGATGAGGCATCAGCTACTACACAGGTCTCTGCTGAGAATGATATGGGGCCAGTACTCTGGTTGAGCCTCAGTTCGGTTTTGAGTCTCTGAAATGCTTCCTTTTATGGTGTCTCCAGCAAGGTGGTGCAGAAACTTCCTAGATAGTTCGCCATCCCCATTATCTCTTCAGGTCCTCGATTCCTGTTGGCTCCAGCATCTCCATGATCGCTCTGACCTTGTCAGGATCCGGTGTTACTCTATCTGCAGAAATGCAGTGACCCACAAACATGATCTTATCTTTTGCAAACTCGCACTTTACATTTAGGGTCAGTCCCACCTCTCAACTTTTTCAGGACCTGATGCAGTCTGGTGTTGTGCTGCTCAATATTCTTGCCATGCACCACAATGTCATCTGCATGGCAAACTACTCCTTTACACCCCCTCCAGCATCTGTGACATACAACGCCAAAAATGCTCCAGGGTGAAGATATCCCAAAGGGCAGGCGAATGGGTACCGCCCGAATGGGGTGATGAAGGTTGTCAGGAGCCTGCTCTCCTCTGGCAATGGGATTTGCAAAAACCCAGAGCTTGTGTCCAGCTTTGTGAACACCTTGGTTCCATTCAACATGGCTAATGTTTGATCTACTGTTGGGGAGTATTGTGTCCTCTCTCTGCGCACAGCCATTTATTCCAATGGGTCAGATCCACACACAGTCGTATTTTCCCAGGTTGTGCTTTTGGGCCACAACCATACCCGCACTACCATGGTGTAGGTTCAGTCACTTTGAAAATCACCCCCATGACCTCCATTCATTCCAACACTGCCTTTACTTTATCTCTCAATGGCAGAGGAACTCTGCGTGGGGTAGAAAGAGCATATGGCACTGCACCTGGCTCTAACTCAGTAGAGTACGGCTCTTTTGGATTCCACAAGCCTGAAAAAAAACAGTAGGGTATAGGGCCTTAAAGTCCTCTCTCTGACTTGATCTCATGCACGCACTTTATCAGATTCGAGCTGTTTTTGCAGGAAAAACCCAATAATGGCTTTGACAGGTCTACTACAACATAAATGTTCTGTACTGTCCTATTCTTTCATTTGCAGCTCACCTGTGAAGCATCCTTGTGTTTTTTAGTCTTTGTTTATTCGGTCCAAACAGCACCTTGCTGGGCCCTATAGTGCCCCATGTTTTATCTAGAAAACATACTGCTTGGTATTGCAGTGACCTGTATCTAGCTTGAATGCACAGCTCTCCCCGTTTAGGTTGCAGTCTCTCAACCCAGTTCCAGTTGTGAGCCCATTTCTCGTAAGAGGGCAAGATCCTCTTCCACAGCATTACCCTGTGCTCCTGTAATGTGATGAACACCTGCTTGATGGACCTGCATTTGTTTTGCAAAATGTCCCTTTTCTGTACATACTGCACTCAAAGCAGGGCAGTCTTTCCAAGCGTGCCTTTAACTGGCCACATCTGTTGCACTCGAAATGATTGATCTTTTTTCTTAACTGCCTTCCCCCCCTCATGACTATTTTTTCACTGCTGCACTCGGACTCGTATCATAGCCTTCTCCAGCGTCAACTCTGGGTCCACCTGTAGGCTTTCTGATAGCTTAGCATCTTAATGCCAACTACCATCCAGTCCCTGATTAATTCCTTTCTGAGCCCCAAACTGACAATGTTCTGCCAAGGGCGTGCAAAGCAGTAATGAGGACTCCACACTCACCAGGCTCTTGAGTCCATCTATTGAAGCATGCTCATTCATAAAGGACATTTCCCTTGCTTACACAGTGAGCGGTGAAAGCCCTCGTGAACACGCATAGGATTTTTTCTGGTCCGCTGTGAGGGGTAACACATTGAATGTCTTCTGCATCTTCACCCGCAGCAATACACAAAGGCATTCACTTGAACTCCTGCCGACATGTTGGTCCAGTTCCGTCACTATTCTGTAGCGCTCAAACCGCTTCATCCATCGTGGCCACTCATTAGGGTTAGCAAAGTCAAACTCGCCTGGTGGCAACTGCGGTGACGGCAACTCTCCCCTCAACACTCCGTTCTGCTTGTAGTAGTGGTCGAAGCCATATCTCCACTTTACTTCTGACACCATGTAAATACCCTGAAGGGCTTATACTCAATTTTCAGAGCCTACATTTTTCATCACAATAGGTGAGTGTTATACCTCATACACAAGATGAAAGGTGTCCTAGTGTACTCAGGGTCCATCACTTCATTACTGAAATCCAAGGACCCAGGCCACTCATATTTGGGCTTTAACAGGATCTGGTCCATTCGTTTCACATAACTCTGCTCTTTCATATCAAAATGTGATCCAAGAAATGCTCTCAAAATTTACAATGGATATCCAGCTTCATATGAGGGTCATCCTGGATGAAGCAAGGCATTTCATTAGGATGCATGAAAATTTCTCTATTCAGGAGAAAATATTTACCATATCTCTTCTATTTCACTCAAGAGAATACTCAACAAGACTCCTTTTGCTTTGTTTTAACATATACTCTATCAAATTACCCTATCCAGTTGTTCGGCGAGCCACTTCTTCCCTCCCATCCTTTTGAATGCAATGAAGTCTAACTATATGCAAAGGCTCTTGAATGCCAAAGGTATCCCAACTTAGTCATTGGCAGGTGCTGCAGCTTGAAATCATTTGAGTGTAGTATTTTAATGCATGATGTAACCAAGAGGTCATTAATTGTTCAGAGAGTCAGATAACCCAGTACTTGAACAGGAACAATGACAGAACTTTCTGCTGTTTAATTTGTGCAATTAAATCTTCAACCACATACAAGTTTCCAAATTTTTTTTCTCCAAATACTTTGCTTCTTCAGTAGATCCACTTCACTATGGTCAAAATTGTTTTGCAATCTTCCAGACTTATACAGGAGAGCGACTACAATGAGCTCTTACAGGACTTCACTGAAATGCCCAGGATGTAAACAGTTATTTCCTTTTTCCTCCTCTTTTCGCTTTATGCTTCTGCAGGAGGAACAGTTAATGAATAAGTTTCTTTAACCATCTATCAGATGAAAAGCCAGCTGCCTCTCCAGTCTTTCCACGGGGTCTCCAATATTCCACTAAACAGTGCAGTGGCTAAATATTTGGTGGATTCTCTTGTGGCACGTCTTCCAGACTACTCCTGGCATGTGCCATATCAGCTGTTGCTGTGGCATTAGATGTCTTGGATAAGCAGTCCTGCTCATTCTCAAAATTATTTATATCCCAAAAATTAAGTTTGACCCACATCCCACTTTATTTTTCCTGTGAACACACCAACATTAGGTGGTGGTCTCACTCATATGTCTTGCCAAATTCCTCAACTGGTACATTAGTTCCTCAGTGGGCAGCTGATCAATCACCAGACATGCAGGATGATTAGCTGAATCCTCTACTATCTGTCCATAGCTTTGGTCACAGGACCATTATAGCTTGGGAAATCTGGCAATCGTCTCGCAATGCCCTTAACAATCCTGGTTAAAAGCTGATGACAATGCCAAGCTCCAACTGTCCTCTAAATGCATAAGCACAATGCTCCTGATGGCAACATTTTTATAGTATGCCACTTATTCCTCAGAAATAGGTTAGGGCCAGCAAGTTGACGTCAACATTTCCAGAACTTGGCAACTTATGACTGCATTTCTTTAAGCCTCTTAACTAGCAAAGTCAAAGATCCTCACATTCCCACTTCAGGATGCCAAACCCAAGAAGGAGAGAATGGGGGTGCAACATATTCAATTCAGTGTTCACAACTCTGGACCCTTCATAAACCACTTGCTGTTAAGTGAGATTAGCTGTCATACGAATGTTCTTTCAAACTCACTGCAACAGTGTTGAACCCTTTACAAGGCTTTAGAAGAGCCCCTTCACACAAGCTGCAGAAGTTTCTGTATGTGCAGTAGAGAGACTGGTGAATCTTCGGAATCCATTCAATTTTTGTTGTGAAATCATATGGGGCAGCAGGAGCAGTTCTGTCCAGGGATAAGTCACCATCACTTTTGGCACCTTGTTTTGCCTTCCTGCAGATCACACAAGCCAACCACTTTGAGCTATTCTTCCCATCATTACCCATGCTTTCCTTCTCATCTTGAGCAAGGTTCCAGCCACTCCATGTCCTCAATGTGAGCATCCCAGGGCAAACAGCATAGACACCCACAAGTCAAAAGAATGACAGCAACATGATCTTTCTTGAAAAATCCAGAGCCCTGGTCATTACAGACCACCATCCTGTTTGTCATTCTTGGGAGAATGGTGCCTTCTTGCGCAACAGTAAATACATGCCTCAAAGCATCCTTATTTACTCACAGGAGTAGTTTAATTTGGACATTATGCCTTATACTTAGCTCTGTCCCATGGCTTGATTTTGTCTGATAAACTTATGCTCCTCTCCAGATCAAGCAACAGTTTTGACTAGTCGGGTTAGGGTTGTTAAACTGCTTACAAGAAGGTTCTCGATGGGCGTTCCTGTAAGCGATCTTTGCTCAGTCTTAACATTTGTCTTTGTGCCGGCTCGTGCTTTAGTGTCCTTGACCTTGTCAGTACAGTGACAAATGCCTTCTTTTTCAACTTGTTGATGCTCTCTAGCAACACTCACCATTTCCCCTAGCCAATTTAATGGGCCATTCTTCAATTGGCAGACTTTACCATGGTTTCATCCAGGTCTTGAGGGCTTGCTCTTCTGGAGATACCAGCAATATTTGTGAGCCTGGAATCCACCAGTCTTGCATCAGTGTGCTCTTGTCATTCTCCAGTTTGACTTTCAGATATAGCTTTCCTGCTTTATCATGCCAAGAAACAGTTTGGCTGTTGAAGTGCTCTTTCTGACCATGGTACCATCAAAGTACTTTCTCAAGCGTGTTGTGAACACTGTGCCCATCTTTGCTTTGTACAGCATCACCTTTGATATCTAAGGGAGTCAGCTTGGCTTTGGGACTTAACCAGTCAGGTGGCCGTAGGTTTGTGCTTCACCTAAAATACCGTAATACTAACCCTAACCCATACTCACTCCTCTCAGTTTACAATTGTCCATGGCTTGTCCAAAGTCAGGGATCTAGGTAAATTTGATGTTGCTTAGCTGGATATATTCCTTAAAGAGCTCCAAATGCATCCTCAAGGGCATCCAAAAGTGCAATTGTCTAATGTAACCAGATCAGGCTTTTACCTTCTGAAATGCTCTCCGCACTAGAATTCTCCTTTCTGTTTTGGAAGAGCGAACAAGTCACCTGGGTCAAAGTCCTGCTACATGCCAAAGTGGTTTCCATCATGGCAACCAGGTTTGGCTTCTGGGTTCTGACTTGGTCCTAAAGGGACTTTGCCTAAGCCACATCTTTTTAAGGCTATGAAAAATTTATTTTCGTCATAACAGGAAATTTTTCTTCATTAACTATGTAGCCAAAGCAATGTGCTTTGTCAACTTCACACATTTGGTCTGGCAGGAATCAAGGTCCTCACCATGATCCCTCTTTGCCAAATCAGCTTGTCACTGCACTCATGCCAGAAAATAACCTCAGTATGAGCTTAAGACATCATTTCCATCAGTTTGAGGTCTCACACACAGTCGTCCTTGTAATTACATATTGTTCCTACTCCTCACGCACCGTCTCTCCACAGCAGCAATCTTAAACTTGAGGAGCACAGGAAATCGTCTCTGTCGTGAGGAATGCAGCCTCAACTTTCTTTTTGAGGGGAGACCTGGGTCCTCTAATCAGGAATACTTGGCATGCCAATGTGGTAGTATGTTAGACCCTCACAAAATCAAAGTGCTTCTCCCCAGAAATTGTCATCTTTGCCTTCCGCTGACAGTTTTCCTCAGTCGCAGACCCCAAATCTTGCTTTCACAATGCAGCACCAAAGCTAACCCATCTTAAACATTCAGGAGAGTCTTTGTCGTGATCAGACACTCGACTGTTGGAGGTCAAGACTGCCTCCTTTTTGGGTGGAAACAGTTCTGATGGTATGGTAGTGACCCCTTGCAATTACAGCAGTTGTTTTCATTGACCATGGAATCGGAATGTAAGTTTTGGATAGCGGACAACACAACTTCAGAAAGTTTTTTATTGGGTCCCTATGGCTTTCATCCTACTGGTCCATCCCACAACAAAGTTTCCACAACTCTAATCCGCTGAGTTGCAGTCTACCCTCTGGATGGCTTATGAGCAGGCTGAGCTCCTTGGGTCTCAGGTCCGCCACTAAAATATCTAAAGAATTTTTAGAACTGCTCAGTGTTCACCGTTTTGTCACATCTGCAATATATGCAATCCATAAACCAACTAATCTGGGACAGAGTGCCCTTCGGAGATTCAATGTGTTTGCAGCTGAGTGAGTTATATAATTTATATTCAAAAGCCAAATCAGAGTCCCAACTCATTGACCAGCATTTACAGTCACTTCAAAACAGCATCATGATCATTGGCAGTTTCTGAAGACCACCTGCCATCAAAAGACCTGGCTGGTCTTTTACTGTGTTAAGCATCTTTCATACAGTGTTCGTGAATGTGTCTGCTTCATTGCTTTGACAGCTCTGGAGAAAGATATCCAAGACATTTTTTCTTGCTCATCTGCCATTCTTAAGCAGTGTCCTTTGCTCACTCACAAGATGAACCAACATTTTTTTTCCCCAAATTCTCTATAGTTTTTTAAAACTGTGCCAATGGCTTCTTGGACTTTGTTTTGACCTGCTCACAATCCATTTAAATAAGTCCCATAGTGCTGATCCATCAGCATCACTAGGTCTTCAAAGTCAACAAAAATACTGGTATCATGTTCCTGCAGTAACTTTGAAAGACAAAAAAAAAAAAAAAACTTCCTATGACAATTGAAAATTCAGGAAGTACCACCAAACCGCCCAGATTATTCAATAATCTGCCAAACAAGCCCGGCAAAAGCTCAGGTGAATTCCAAAAGGCATCCATCTCTTCTTTACTATAGTGATGCTCCAACGTATGTAGTACGCAATCAGTGGCTGTTCCACTTAAATGTGGTTGAAATCAATGACTTGACCCTTTTTGACTTTGATCTTCACACTATTTACAGGTTCACATACTAACTCCAGGCAATCTTCACAGTACAGGGGACCTTAATCATGCTTGAAATCATAGAACACCAAGACATTGTCTCTGGGTTGTAGGCTCCTTTGGGAAAAGTCCATATTAGCCATTTAGTCCATTCTCCAGTCATGGTAAATCTGACTTGTGTGCTCATCACTAAAATACTGGTTCCATGACTCCGTGACTACTCCACACTAACAAAGCACAGATCTTCAGTGGGTCGAAGGCAACTTACACCAAATCACCACAAGTAAATATGGAAATTCCTGGCAAAAATAAGCCTTTCCCATATCCTCATTTTGGTCCATAGGAGCATTTTAGTCTTCGATGTCTTCCATAAAGATCATGCTATTCTTGTTCAGATTATTAATATTGTCTTCACATCTTGCAAACTGGAACATTTAAAACAAATATGCCCATCTTGGCTTAGGTTGATTTTTGATGTTCACGCTAAAATGAGTTAAAATCTAGTGTAATCAAATTCTAATTTGATTCACTCATTTTGACATAAAAGCATGTAACTTCCAATGTCCACAAAATACTTTGTGATTACCGCCTTTTCTTCACACAATCTCATTTACACAGCCAATCCTTCCTTACTGCCACAGATAAGCATGCAGCTTGACTATAACGCTTGTGCCTACGTCTTACCAGGAATCTTGGTGTCATGGTAGACAACCAGCTGACCTTTAAGGACCACGTTGCCTCGGGTGCTTGATCTTGCCGATTTGCTCTCTACATCAGGAGGATCAGACTCTACCTGACTGAACACATGGCCCAGCTCCTGGTCCAGGCTCTGGTCATTTCACGTATTGACTACTGCAACTCCTTACTGGCTGGCCTGCCTGCATGCTCAGTTAAACCTCTTCAGATGATTCAGAACGCAGCAGCACGTCTGGTCTTCACCAGCCCAAAGAGGCTCATGTCACTCCACTGCTAATTGCTCTCCACTGGCTTCCAGTTGCGGCACGCATCTATTCAAAGCCCTGCTTCAGGCTTACAAAACAATAACCCAAACAGCACCAGTCTACCTCCACTCCTTAATCCAGTGCTATACACTCCCTCTCCACAGTTAGCTCTGCCAGCGAAAAACGCCTAGTGCTCCCAACCACAACGTGGTGCAAAATCAGTAGCTAGACTCTTTTCCACTGTTGTTCCTCAGTGTGGAAAACGATCTACCAAACGCCGTCTGATCTGCAGAGTCCTTATCCACTTTAAAAGCAGCTAAGACTCAGTTGTTTATGGAGCATTTACACACTTGGCTTAAATCTTCTACTCAACAGAATGAGTTAAAGATTTGTCCAGCTCTTGGCTTAACCAAGTACTGAATAAAGCTGTGTGCACTCACCCCCCAAATTATATTGTTTGAAAGCATTCACTTATACATAAGTTGTTAATGTCTCATGAAATCATAATCTTGTGTTTAAGCAAAATGACTTACAAAAAAACTACATAAAAAAAAACAAAAAAATATATGCACTGCCTCTAGCACTACATGACAGCACCTGGATCCAACTGGACTCAGCAATCTGACCACCACTTAAGGCGGTCCCATCTTGTTTGAATTCTTGCTTGTGTTGTTCTTACTCTCGAATAAAGTCACTTTGGATAAAAGCGTCTGCTAAATGACTGTAGAATAGAACACTGGCACTGACTAATATGGAAAAGGTCCATTGTGAATCCTGTCTTTCACCTGAAGAAAAGCACTAGAACTTATTTCCACCACATCAGAACATGGGACTACACCAGATCCTAGAGCTCTAGGGTTGATCAAATTTCTTTCAGAACTTTAACAGAGTTCTGCATTCAAGCACGAGCTATTTACTCCCATCAAGAGTCACCCATCGTCCCACATGTGTACATTTTTTTGCTTACCCACAATGCAATTGGAATTTTGCAGGAAACAAATTTTGTCGTCATTTATAACTAGAAATGGTTAAGTACGCCCCCCTCCTACACTGAAATTCCTGGCTTTGATTCATTCCACCAGTAATTACTAAAAGGTACTCAGGGTTTAACAGCTTTGATAAAAAGTTGTGTAACTGCATGTGCAAAGAATGAGCTGTTTCACATTTTTTAAATTTAAAAAGCCATCAAGGAATATCTGACAAGAGTAAATACATTTAGTTTCTATTTAGCTTCTACAGCATACCTCACCTCTTTTGTATTTACAAGTATGACTGTTAGGATGAAATGACACTTCATGGAGGTTTAGTGATTCACGTTTGTTGCAGGATATGATCAAATATAAAATATTAAATAGTTGGTAATGGTGAACTAGCAGAGCCAACACGGCTGATCAGCAGTATTACCACCGAACCATCCTCATTACCAAGGACGGACGGATCAGGACATTCTGGTGCAAATATCCACTTTCTCTTCCAGAACGCTCCAATTCTGAGGCTTCACAAACAAATCTTCCAGTCCTCAATGTGAGTTTTATTCAACATTAAAAGCAATATTGCTTCTATCCTTGTAGCCAACAAGCTCCTACATTATGGCAGTTTTCTTGCGGAAACAGAAAATTGTATTTAGATTTTACAGCTTAACATTAGTAAGAGATAAACAATCCTCTGCTTCTTGCAAAATGACAATTACCAGCGTGAGACCGGTTACATAAAGCCAGTTAAATACAGTCTTTAAATCACCACAAATCCCATCATAGTTTTACAGCCCATGTTCCACCAGATGAGCACCAGTGAAACCCTTTTGATGCAGCTCTGACTCAACATGGAGTCTTCCAAAGTGCTGACCTCCCCACAACATGACTGACTGGCCAACACAGGCCAGCAGGCTGAGGGAAAGGACCACTAATTACCCCAAACTAGACATAAGGGGGGGATGGGGGCAGACCAAAGACCTGACAGCATCCAAATTCTGAGAGAAATTGAAGGTGCTTTAACCACAATGAGGACTGAACTTTATGCAACAGGCTAACTGGACAAACATATGTAGCAAGTCAGAGCGAAAATTATGGTACAGCGACCATGCGAAACAAATATGGCGCGGTGGCCATGCGAAACAAATATGGCGCGGCGGCCATGCGAAACAAATATGGCGCGGCGGCCATGCGAAACATTCAGAAAGTGGTGTAAAGATGTGTAGTGTAAACGTTTGTGTAGTGAAATGGAACAAAAGACGGATCTTTGTGCTGTACGAACGGGTCAGCGCAATAACGGATGCAAGAACTACTAATGGTAGACTAACACACACAGGAAGCAGAGTCACGGCACGGCGGCCATTGCAACCCTCAGTACAACAACAGCACTTACCTTTGGTAGATCAAAAATGCCGGCGACTACATGGGACCAATGGACGGACGCAACTAGTGAGGACTGATCCGGTCTTCATGGCTAGATGGTTAAAGGTCGACCAGACGAGGTTAAAAACAGGCACAGCAGCCACGAATTTAAGAATAAGCAGGATTTAGATTTACAAGTTACTTTTAGATCCAAAAGAATGGATTTTTTCCTAAAGGGGACATTTATCCATCCCCTAAATTAATCCAGACCAACAGGGCTGCATGCGCAAGAGTTAACACGAGAGAATGTGAGTGTTAATGTCACTATATATTCTAATTTGAAATTTATTTCTTCTGTTTGCCTCTGGATGTATGTGATGGTCTTAAGGAGCATTTCAATGCAGCAATTTTCATCTGGGATTAATAAAGTTTTTCTGATTCTGAATGTGACTAATTATCTTTCTACATCTATAAAAACAGTATAATTGTAGATGATGTGTGAGAAAAGAGCAGTTCAGGTATAAAGTAGATAAAATAAGGCTTACCGTTTAGAATCCACCTAGAAGGGAAAAGTTATTGCACCAAAACAACTAAATAAGCTCCGTCCTCATTGTGACGTAGCAAAGCACCTTCAATGGAGAAGAGGGTGGGAGTGGAGGGGGGGGGGGTATCAGCACGGCGGCTGAGATGCACACAGCCATGGCACGGTGGCCAAAACCAGGTGGAGAAGAACAAAAAAATCCCCACTGGGACTTACTGGTCGTAGATCAACTTCAACTGCCTGCAGAGAGAAAAGAAAAGAATCAAGTTTTTATCTCAGGCTAATTTCACCCAAATGCAACATTTAAATGAAAAGCTCCGTCCTCCACAGACAGCTTGGAGCACGACTGGGATACAAGTTCTAACAGATGTGAGGTCCATTTAAGCCGAAACTGATGGATTTGAAATCTTACTGTACATCCAGTTCAGCTTTTCATGGAAACTGGTTTTAGACCATTTTTTGGCTACAAAGCTTTAAATTAGCTGCTTTTACAGAAACATAAAAGTCCAGGATTAAATGTAAACTGTAAAGCCTCTGATGGCCAATTTAAATTACAACAGATTCACTTTCCCAGTAAAACTTTTCTGAAACTGGGACCAACATCAACTAGTTGTGACATTTCCTGCCAACCATGACAATGTCCTCTTTAAACTCGTCCCCATGGTTTGCAATTGTTAAAGAATCCACATGAAATGCAAGTGATGAACAGATCAAATAACCTGAACTTAAGTTATCAATAAGTACCGTGTACTAACAGCATGCATTTCACTGAATCAGAATTAAAGATAGAATTACCTCTGACAGTTATTGAGGCTTCCTGCCTCCATCATCTGCTGCTGTTCCCGGTTTTCCAGGCCAGGCGCAGCTCGCCTCGATAGACTACCGATGAGAATCAACACAAAGATATTTATGATGGTGTTAATTTGGATTTGATAAACTCGGTCAACTGCAGACCAGAAACAAGACACTTACCATGTATTTAAGTACGTCTTTGCCCACAGCTTCAGGACAGGAGATCCTCACGAATAACTAAATATAAATAAAGAGAATTAAAAGCATTTTTTTACATTTAGTTACAGTTTAACCTTGAAATAATTTCTTATACACAAGTTTCCCCTTTTCCACTCATCACTAAAATCCTTCAGTACTCTTTCCTTTCCATGGTGCTCTGAAGCAGCCGTCTTTAATCCCCTTTTATAAACTGCACCTGCTGTGTGATTGGATTGGCTTCTTTTGCTGCCGCATCGTTAAATCATTTAAAAATTGCACCGGAGAACCGGTAGATAATTTGATATGATTCTTTGACACCATTTTAAATTAGAAGCTGATAAATTAAGCCCCATCACCAGAGATCTACATCCCAAACAACCTGTTTGTCCACTGGAATTCAATACACACCTTTCAGACTATAACAACTTTATAAAAAGGTTTTACGGTAGTTGGATCTTGTCTTCAACACACAATTCTATCAGGTGTTAACCTTTGACCCCCCCCATCTGTAGATTCCCAGATGAACAATCAGGAGTTTTTGGTGCAACTTGAGGTAGAAAACAAGGATGAAAAAAAGTTGCCTGTTGCATTAAACCATTATTCCATTTATTGAGCATTTTCACTGGTTTTCAATCATAAAATCCACTTCTAGTGTCTCACACAGCCAGTCACAAATGCTCAGAAACCTGTCAGGTAAATTCTGTCTCCACCTCCTTACTTTCATTACCTTCTCAAACGCCCCGTTCCATAGGAAGAACCTGCAGCTGCTGGGAAACTGGTCTGGGCCATCTTCTCCACGCTCAGTAGTCCAACAGCTTCCTGGAAGGATCGCTCTGCATAATTACCAATATAAGACAGAAAATGGAGGCCCAAACAACATTGACATTTCACTCTGGGATTCAAGTATTTTACATTTTTAGCAAGGTATATACTATTCATACCAGTTCACATTAAAACACACAAGTTCAAACTGAAGTTACTAATTAAATATCAGGAAAATTAAAATTCTTCTTCAAATGAATTACGTTTACAAGCTGGCAGCGATGCAGGATGAATGGATGAAAATGCCGACTGAAGTCTTCAACAGATGGGTCAAATGAGTGAGGAGACGAGGCCCAACTGCAGCGCAGCAGCAGCCACTGGGAATAAAATGCAGCTCCTCTTCTAAATTAAAATGGTTACGCTCCAAAATTCTTCCAAAGCAGCAACTACGCAGGACAAACAAATGGACGCATCAAGTACGGACTGATGCGGTCTGCAGGGATAAATGATTTAAAATGGTTGAGGAGCCAGGGTTCAACCCACGACGAAATACCACAATTTAAAAATAGAAACAGGACCTGGGTTTAGCAGATCTAAATGAAAACGCATGTACTGTAATAATTAGTCCAAACCGATTGGACTGACGTGCACATCAGTGTGTAGGATTGATTATATACATTAGTTTGATTTTTATCCTGCCTTTAAAAACAGCTAATTTTGTAATTGTTGCATTTTATTTAAAAAGGATGTGCTGCATTGTGCTTTAAGCAAATACAGGCTTACAAACTCCTTCCTGCTTTCATGAATGTTGTGGAATTTTACAAGAAACAAATTTGTCGTCATTTATAACTAGAAATGGTTAAGTACGCCCCCTCCCACATTGAAATTCCTGGTTTTATTCATTCCACCAGTAATTACTAAAAGGTACTCAGGGTTTAACAGCTTTGATAAAAAGTTGTGTAACTGCATGTGCAAAGAATGAGCTGTTTCACAGATTTTTAAATTTAAAAAGCCATCAAGGAATATCTGACAAGGGTAAATACATTTAGTTTCTATTTAGCTTCTACAGCATACCTCGCCTCTTTTGTATTTACAAGTATGACTGTTAGGATGAAATGACACTTCATGGAGGTTTAGTGATTTGCGTCTGTTGCAGGATATGATCAAATATAAAATATTAAATAGTTGGTAATGGTGAACTGGCAGAGCCAACACTGCTGATCAGCAGTATTACCACCGAACCATCCTCATTACCAAGGTCGGACGGATCAGGACATTCTGGTGCAAATATCCACTTTCTCTTCCAAAACGCTCCAATTCTGACGCTTCACAAGCAAATCTTCCAGTCCTCAATGTGAGTTTTATTCAACATTAAAAGCAATATTGCTTCTATCCTTGTAGCCAACAAGCTCCTACATTATGGCAGTTTTCTTGCGGAAGCAGCAAATTGTATTTAGATTTTACAGCTTAACATTAGTAAGAGAGAAACAATCCTCTGCTTCTTGCAAAATGACAATTACCAACGTGAGACCAGTTAACTTAAAGCCAGTTAAATACAGTCTTTAAATCATCACTAATCATAGTTTTACAGCCCATGTTCCACCAGATGAGCACCAGTGAAACCCTTTTGATGCAGCTCTGACTCAACATGGAGTCTTCCAAAGTGCTGACCTCCCCACAACATGACTGACTGGCCAACACAGGCCAGTAGGCTGAGGGAAAGGACCACTAATTACCCCAAACTAGACATAAGGGGGGGATGGGGGCAGACCAAAGACCTGACAGCATCCAAATTCTGAGAAATTGAAGGTGCTTTAACCACAATGAGGACTGAACTTTATGCAACAGGCTAACTGGACAAACATATGTAGCAAGTCAGAGCGAAAATTATGGTACAGCGACCATGTGAAACAAATATGGCGCAGCGGCCATGCGAAACAAATATGGCGCGGTGGCCATGCGAAACAAATATGGCGCGGCGGCCATGCGAAACATTCAGAAAGTGGTGTAAAGATGTGTAGTGTAAACGTTTGTGTAGTGAAATGGAACAAAAGACGGATCTTTGTGCTGTACGAACGGGTCAGCGCAATAACGGATGCAAGAACTACTAATGGTAGACTAACACACACAGGAAGCAGAGTCACGGCACGGCGGCCATGCAACCCTCAGTACAACAACAGCACTTACCTTTGGTAGATCAAAAATGCCGGCAACTACATGGGACCAATGGACGGACGCAACTAGTGAGGACTGATCCGATCTTCATGGTTAGATGGTTAAAGGTCGACCAGACGAGGTTAAAACAGGCACAGCAGCCACGTATTTAAGAATAAGCAGGATTTAGATTTACAAGTTACTTTTAGATCCAAAAGAATGGATTTTTTCCTAAAGGGGACATTTATCCATCCCCTAAATTTATCCAGACGAACAGGGCTGCACGCGCAAGAGTTAACACGAGAGAATGTGAGTGTTAATGTCACCATATATTCTAATTTGAAATTTATTTCTTCTGTTTGCCTCTCGATGTATGTGATGGTCTTAAGGAGCATTTCAATGCAGCAATTTTCATCTGGGATTAATAAAGTTTTTCTGATTCTGAATGTGACTAATTATCTTTCTACATCTATAAAAACATGTATAATTGTAGATGATGTGTGAGAAAAGAGCAGTTCAGGTATAAAGTATATAAAATAAGGCTTACCGTTTAGAATCCACCTAGAAGGGAAAAGTTATTGCACCAAAACAACTAAATAAGCTCCGTCCTCATTGTGACGTAGCAAAGCACCTTCAATGGAGAAGAGGGTGGGGGGTGGAGGGGGGGCATCAGCACGGCGGCTGAGATGCACACAGCCATGGCACGGTGGCCAAAACCAGGTGGAGAAGAACAAAAAAATCCCCACTGGGACTTACTGGTCGTAGATCAACTTCAACTGCCTGCAGAGAGAAAAGAAAAGAATCAAGTTTTTATCTCAGACTAATTTCACCCAAATGCAACCTTTAAATGAAAAGCTCCGTCCTCCACAGACAGCTTGGAGCACGACTGGGATACAAGTTCTAACAGATGTGAGGTCCATTCAAACCGAAACTGATGAAGCTGGATTTGAAATCTTACTGTACATCCAGTTCAGCTTTTCATGGAAACTGGTTTTAGACCATTTTTTGGCTACAAAGCTTTAAATTAGCTGCTTTTACAGAAACATAAAAGTCCAGGATTAAATGTAAACTGTAAAGCCTCTGATGGCCAATTTAAATTACAACGGATTCACTTTCCCAGTAAAACATTTCTGAAACTGGGACCAACATCAACTAGTTGTGACATTTCCTGCCAACCATGACAATGTCCTCTTTAAACTGGTCCCCATGGTTTGCAATTGTTAAAGAATCCATGTGAAATGCAAGTGATGAACAGATCAAATAACCTGAACTTAAGTTATCAATAAGTACCGTGTACTAACAGCATGCATTTCACTGAATCAGAATTAAAGATGGAATTACCTCTGACAGTTATTGAGGCTTCCTGCCTCCATCATCTGCTGCTGTTCCCGGTTTTCCAGGCCAGGCGCAGCTCGCCTCGATAGACTACCGATGAGAATCAACACAAAGATATTTATGATGGGGTTAATTTGGATTTGATAAACTCAGCCAAACGCAGACCAGAAACAAGACACTTACCATGTATTTAAGCACGTCTTTGCCCACAGCTTCAGGACAGGAGAGCCTCACGAATAACTAAATATAAATAAAGAGGATTAAAGCATTTTTTTACATTTAGTTACAGTTTAACCTTGAAATAATTTCTTATACACAAGTTTCCCCTTTTCCATTCATCACTAAAATCCTTCAGTACTCTTTGCTTTCCATGGTGCTCTGAAGCAGCCGTCTTTAATCCCCTTTTATAAACTGCGCCTGCTGTGTGATTGGATTGGCTTCTTTTGCTGCTGCATCGTTAAATCATTTAAAAATTGCACCGGAGAACCGGTAGATAATTTGATATGATTCTTTGACACCATTTTAAATTAGAAGCTGATAAATTAAGCCCCATCACCAGAGATCTACATCCCAAACAACCTGTTTGTCCACTGGAATTCAATACACACCTTTCAGACTATAACAACTTTATAAAAAGGTTTTACGGTAGTTGGATCTTGTCTTCAACACACAATTCTATCAGGTGTTAACCTTTGACACCCCCCATCTGTAGATTCCCAGATGAACAATCAGGAGTTTTTGGTGCAACTTGAGGTAGAAAACAAGGATGAAATAAAGTTACCTGTTGCATTAAACCATTATTCCATTTATTGAGCATTTTCACTGGTTGTTTTCAATCATTAAATCCACTTCTAGTGTCTCACACAGCCAGTCACAAATGCTCAGAAACCTGTCAGGTAAACTCTGTCTCCACCTCCTTACTTTCATTACCTTCTCAAACGCCCCGTTCCATAGGAAGAACCTGCAGCTGCTGGGAAACTGGTCTGGGCCATCTTCTCCACCCTCAGTAGTCCAACAGCTTTCTGGAACGATCGCTCTGCATAATTACCAATATAAAACAGAAAATGGAGGCCCAAACAACATTGACATTTCACTCTGGGATTCAAGTATTTTACATGTTTAGCACGGTATACAGTAGTAGCGGTTTAAAAGTTCCCCTGTTTCCATGATGGGTCCTTGACTGGTTCTTGACTGGTCCTTGACTGATCCTTGGCCGATCCTTCACAGGTCTGTGGGGGTAATGTAATCCCCCGCAATGACGTCGTCAGCGAGGCTCTGCCCCTAAGCAGCCCAAGTTAAAAAACCAGCTGCAATCCCTCTTTTGTCCACGGGGAGGAGCAGTGATTTGATCTTGCTGCTCTCTAAACAGTTTATAATGAGCTGTGTCGCTCATTTGTTGCATTTTTGCCAACATTTAAAAAATGATTTGATTTGAAAATGGCGTCAAATAAATGTATCAAAAAAGCCGACATGTGTAGCTAATGGTGTTATGAGGCAAAGCACAACCTCCTCAAGTCGGCTAAGTGGTGAATGTCACTAGCAGCGAGCTTTCTAAACATCCCGAGGAGCGCTGCCAGCGGTCATTTGACTGCAACGTAAGTTATTCACAGTGGGGGTTGATACAGCTGCTGCATAACTGAATATTGACAAAATCATAACGTAATATCGGCAGGTAAAAATAACATAATACTGGTAATGTGTAAAGCAGGGATCACAAAAGTCCGGACCCAGCCCAACCTATATTCTGAATTAGGCCTCAAAGTGCTATTATCCTAAGTAGATAAGTAAATAAATGGTTTATACTGTGAAATGAAGTGTCCCTGGATTTTATTCATAGCGATCTAGTGATAAAACGTGATAAAACGTCATACAGCTGTGTCTCAGTGGTGGGACAGCTGCCTGCCCGCTGTCTGAAGCAGGCACATGCGCAAAGGCTGGTAGGAACGACAGGAACCAGCAGCCTATCATCACACAGGGTTTGTGATCTTACAGCCAATCAGAAGCAGAGTAGGGCGGCCATTTATTACAACTCCATAGCCGTGATATACGACAGTTTGGCTGAGAAAGAGTCTCCCTGAGCGGCTCTGTGGAAGTTTAGACGTGCTAAACTGCTCGTAAATATTGATGTGTTTACTTTTCCAAACAAGTAAGCAGGTAAAACTATAGACAACAACTATATAATAAAAGTCCTAAAATACCAGGTTCAGCCGTTTAGTTTTTAATACACTATAAGCATGGTAGCGTGACTGGCGGTCATCAAAAGACCGCTGGCGGCGCTTCCAGTGTTTAACACTAGAAAACCCAGAGATTTCTTATCCCTCTACCATGCCCAGAGTACAACCAAAAGGCTGCCCGGTTTGAAATTAACAATTCAATGGCCAACAATTAGCACCTTTACATTTGTAAACACAGCCATTACCTGCCGTTAGCTGTTCAAGCATACTCCTTGGGGGGAGGAGTGTGCTTGAAAAGAGCCTTGTGGACTGTGCTGTATAGTTTCACTCACCACAAACGGTATTTGTGCTTTTGACCATTTCTCACATTTTCATGTACCCTTTATTGAGCATTGGTCATGTGAGTTTTCATCGTCATCACACTATTGTACGCCCAGCTTGCTTTCAAGTGAGAGATTATCACGTTTCTGTTTCCACAAAGGCAAGAAGGAAAGCATAATCAAGTATTTCAAATGAGAGATAATTACATTCCTTTTGACCTGGGAACAGAAAAGCAAAATCAATTTAATGTTCCTCACTTCCTAATATGGTGCAACAAGATTCACAGTCCTCAATGTTTTTAGTAAAAAAAAAAAAAAATTAAAAAACACCTTACTAACAGGGTGGAATGGAACATAACAGAGTGGAACAGAATATAACAGGGTGGAAAATATTTGTTCCCAATTCCAAATAAAAAGGCTTCAATGGCCAGATGATCAGCAATGAATAAAGATATTTCTACAGTGATCCAGATTTTTTGTTTGTTGTTTTTTTTGTTTTACATTTTGCTTACATATATGCAGCCCACAACTTGAACAAAGGCTAAATTCCTCAACATTCGCACTTGCTCCATAAAATTACCATCTCCAAGGCTCCTCCACCACCACTTTGACTATGGATTGATAAGTAAATGAGCCGCAGTTTTGTAATTGTTGCATTGTCAAAACAGTTCTGTTAGTGTTGTCACACAAAATTCAGTAGACTAGTTGGTTCCTATGCAGTGAATTTACATGTTATTACAAAAATACACAATAATAAAATAGGCAAGTGGCAAGATTAGAATAATGTTATAAGTTCTGCGCAAAGACTCCTTTTTCATTTTCCAAAACAAAACTGACATAAACAATCTTGAAAAAAATGTGCACGTAGGCTATGAGGAAAGAATGAATGCAATGAAGTAGGGACTGGTTGAATAAACACGGTTTAACTGGACGCCTAAGCGAGCGCGTTGCAGGATGGCTCCAGATTTTATTGTCAAATGGTTCCAGGTCAACCAAGTCCGAACTGCTTAGAGCAGAGTCCTGCACGGTTCCGTTTTGCTACGCATACCTGCTCTAAGCCGTTAGAATGACTCCCGAACCCGACTCGTCACCAATGTATTTATTCCATTTAAATCCGAACCAGACTGATGTTTAACCCGCGACCCGAGCCATTAACGCATCATTGCCATGCTGCACCGCTTCTTTTCCATTATTATAGCCTATTGTTGTTTTATCATTGTGTTAATCTAAAACACATAGATAGCCTATGAATGTTTATTTTAAGCTTGCTCAACATTTTTAAAAACAGCTTTATATTCCTCTGACTGAACCATTTCAGAGTGAAGACTAAACCAGACCAGTGTGTTTTATTTTGCCACTGAGAGGGTATTTATAATAGGCTACTCGGAGATTGCTGTGCTTTAACAAAATGTAATCCACCTTTCCTGGCAGCAGCTGTGTTCTCCGTTCCTGGACTACAAATCCGGCGGCAGAAAACTCTGCTGCGCAAATACCAGCGTAAAATAAACTTTCATATATTTTCTCTGTGTTGTTGTAGTATATTCAGATGATAAAACAACAATATAATAAAAAAGAAGACTTGGAAGGAGGAACAGCGGTGCAGTAGGCTATGGCACACGTTAACGTTAAAAAGCACACTGCTTGTTGTAAATACTTGGTTTATGCTTTAAGAGGTAAATATTTTGGTTAACATGTTGAAGAAATATCGTTGTTTCTTTTTTCATCTCTTGCTATGCTATTGAATTTGGCAACATTAACATGGAAATTCACTGCATTAGGACCGACTAGCCTACTGAATTTCTGGTAGCATGACAACACAAACTGGACTCGTTTGACCACTCTTACCCAATGTGCAACAATCACAAAACTGGGTCACTTGTTCAGCTGCCTCATTGCGGCTCATTTACGTATCAATCCACAGTCAAAGTGGTGGTGGAGGAGCCTAAGAGATGGTAATTTTCTGGAGCAAGTGCGAATGTTGAAGAAGACGCATGTTCAAGTTGGGGGCTGCATACAGTACCTTTTGGAATGGTAATCAGAGCGTGTCGGGGAATAGCCCACCTGGAGGGGTGACGTAATCGGGATTCCCGGCGAGCAGGAAGTCGCAGCACAGCGAGTGTTGGATGTCCCCCCGCGATTAGACACATTGAAGTGGAAGAAATTATCTCCGATCCTGCGTGGGGCTTTTATCTGTCGCCCTGTCTTCTTATGGAGGTGAAATAAATAATATGAGAATAAAATAACCCTTCCTAGCTACCTCAAACAGATTCTGTGTTGCTTGATCCAAATCTGATTTGTCTATGTTAATAATGCTAATATTAAAAGATTAATCAGTATGATAAATACATCCTATTGAGAATAGAGCTAGGGGCTGTGATCCAGTATTTGAAAGGTTTTATTAACCTACTAGCATTCATTTCTGAATAAAACAATTGGCAGCGCACAAGCATGTTACAATTTCACATTCCACGTCAAACGATGATTATGTATTAAGTTTTATGCATTTTTATGAATTGTGACTGGCCATCAGAGGTGCTTTGAGTGGCGCCTCTGCCGGTCAGTGTAAATTCAGATAAAATCTGACAGACTACGGGCGATGAGAAGTCTGTGAGAGAAGCGCCATCTTCTGGGTCTACCCTATATTACAAGGAATGGGTGGAGTTTGATTAAAACATCGACACTCCCAGGAGAAGGAGGGGGCCTCTCTGGCGGCTGGAAGTTGGAAGGCAGCTGGCTGGAACTGGAATGGAACTGGGCTGGAAGCCGGCAGGTATTCGGCTGGCTTTCAGCTTGGATGGGAACTTTTAAACCGCTACTACTGTATACTATTCATTCCAGTTCACATTAAAACACACAAGTTTAAACTGAAGTTAGTAATTAAATATCAGGAAAATTAAAATTCTTCTTCAAATGAATTACGTTTACAAGCTGGCAGCGATGCAGGATGAATGGATGAAAATGCCGACTGAAGTCTTCAACAGATGGGTCAAATGAGTGAGGAGACGAGGCCCAACTGCAGCGCAGCAGCAGCCACTGGGAATGAAATGCAGCTCCTCTTCTAAATTAAAATTGTTACGCTCCAAAATTCTTCCAAAGCAGCAACTACGCAGGACAAACAAATGGACGCGTCAAGTACGGACTGATGCGGTCTGCAGGGATAAGTGATTTAAAATGGTTGAGGAGCCAGGGTTCAACCCACGACGAAATACCACAATTTAAAAATAGAAACGGGACCTGGGTTTAGCAGATCTAAATGAAAACGCATGTACTGTAATAATTAGTCCAAACCGATTGGATTGACACGCACATCAGTGTGTAGGATTGATTATATACATTAGTTTGATTTTTATCCTGCCTTTAAAAACAGCTAATTTTGTAATTGTTGCATTTTATTTAAAAGGATGTGCTGCATTGTGCTTTAAGCAAATACAGGCTTACAAACTCCTTCCAGCTTTCATGAATGTTGTGGAATTTTACAAGAAACAAATTGTTTCGTCATTTATAACTAGAAATGGTTAAGTACGCCCCCCTCCCACATTGAAATTCCTGGTTTTATTCATTCCACCAGTAATTACTAAAAGGTACTCAGGGTTTTTTAACAGCTTTGATAAAAAGTTGTCTAACTGCATGTGCAAAGAATGAGCTGTTTCACAGATTTTTAAATTTAAAAAGCCATCAAGGAATATGTGACAAGAGTAAATACATTTAGTTTCTATTTAGCTTCTAGAGCATACCTCGCCTCTTTTGTATTTACAAGTATGACTGTTAGGATGAAATGACACTTCATGGAGGTTTAGTGATTTGTGTTTGTTGCAGGATATGATCAAATATAAAATATTAAATAGTTGGTAATGGTGAACTGGCAGAGCCAACACTGCTGATCAGCAGTATTACCACCGAACCATCCTCATTACCAAGGACGGACGGATCAGGACAATCTGGTGCAAATATCCACTTTCTCTTCCAAAACGCTCCAATTCTGACGCTTCACAAGCAAATCTTCCAGTCCTCAATGTGAGTTTTATTCAACATTAAAAGCAATATTGCTTCTATCCTTGTAGCCAACAAGCTCCTACATTATGGCAGTTTTCTTGCGGAAGCAGCAAATTGTATTTAGATTTTACAGCTTAACATTAGTAAGAGAGAAACAATCCTCCGCTTCTTGCAAAATGACAATTACCAGCGTGAGACCAGTTACATAAAGCCAGTTAAATACAGTCTTTAAATCATCACTAATCATAGTTTTACAGCCCATGTTCCACCAGATGAGCACCAGTGAAACCCTTTTGATGCAGCTCTGACTCAACATGGAGTCTTCCAAAGTGCTGACCTCCCCACAACATGACTGACTGGCCAACACAGGCCAGTAGGCTGAGGGAAAGGACCACTAATTACCCCAAACTAGACATAAGGGGGGGATGGGGGCAGACCAAAGACCTGACAGCATCCAAATTCTGAGAAATTGAAGGTGCTTTAACCACAATGAGGACTGAACTTTATGCAACAGGCTAACTGGACAAACATATGTAGCAAGTCAGAGCGAAAATTATGGTACAGCGACCATGCGAAACAAATATGGCGCGGCGGCCATGCGAAACAAATATGGCACGGCGGCCATGCGAAACAAATATGGCGAGGCGGCCATGCGAAACAAATATGGCGAGGCGGCCATGCGAAACATTCAGAAAGTGGTGTAAAGATGTGTAGTGTAAACGTTTGTGTAGTGAAATGGAACAAAAGACGGATCTTTGTGCTGTACGAACGGGTCAGCGCAATAACGGATGCAAGAACTACTAATGGTAGACTAACACACACAGGAAGCAGAGTCACGGCACGGCGGCCATGCAACCCTCAGTACAACAACAGCACTTACCTTTGGTAGATCAAAAATGCCGGCGACTACATGGGACCAATGGACGGACGCAACTAGTGAGGACTGATCCGGTCTTCATGGCTAGATGGTTAAAGGTCGACCAGACGAGGTTAAAAACAGGCACAGCAGCCACGAATTTAAGAATAAGCAGGATTTAGATTTACAAGTTACTTTTAGATCCAAAAGAATGGATTTTTTCCTAAAGGGGACATTTATCCATCCCCTAAATTAATCCAGACCAACAGGGCTGCACGCGCAAGAGTTAACAAAAGAGAATGTGAGAGTTAATGTCACCATATATTCTAATTTGAAATTTATTTCTTCTGTTTGCCTCTGGATGTATGTGATGGTCTTAAGGAGCATTTCAATGCAGCAATTTTCATCTGGGATTAATAAAGTTTTTCTGATTCTGAATGTGACTAATTATCTTTCTACATCTATAAAAACATGTATAATTGTAGATGATGTGTGAGAAAAGAGCAGTTCAGGTATAAAGTATATAAAATAAGGCTTACCGTTTAGAATCCACCTAGAAGGGAAAAGTTATTGCACCAAAACAACTAAATAAGCTCCGTCCTCATTGTGACGTAGCAAAGCATCTTCAATGGAGAAGAGGGTGGGGGGTGGAGGGGGGGCATCAGCACGGCGGCTGAGATGCACACAGCCATGGCACGGTGGCCAAAACCAGGTGGAGAAGAACAAAAAAATCCCCACTGGGACTTACTGGTCGTAGATCAACTTCAACTGCCTGCAGAGAGAAAAGAAAAGAATCAAGTTTTTATCTCAGACTAATTTCACCCAAATGCAACCTTTAAATGAAAAGCTCCGTCCTCCACAGACAGCTTGGAGCACGACTGGGATACAAGTTCTAACAGATGTGAGGTCCATTTAAACCGAAACTGATGAAGCTGGATTTGAAATCTTACTGTACATCCAGTTCAGCTTTTCATGGAAACTGGTTTTAGACCATTTTTTGGCTACAAAGCTTTAAATTAGCTGCTTTTACAGAAACATAAAAGTCCAGGATTAAATGTAAACTGTAAAGCCTCTGATGGCCAATTTAAATTACAACGGATTCACTTTCCCAGTAAAACATTTCTGAAACTGGGACCAACATCAACTAGTTGTGACATTTCCTGCCAACCATGACAATGTCCTCTTTAAACTGGTCCCCATGGTTTGCAATTGTTAAAGAATCCACATGAAATGCAAGTGATGAACAGATCAAATAACCTGAACTTAAGTTATCAATAAGTACCGTGTACTAACAGCATGCATTTCACTGAATCAGAATTAAAGATGGAATTACCTCTGACAGTTATTGAGGCTTCCTGCCTCCATCATCTGCTGCTGTTCCCGGTTTTCCAGGCCAGGCGCAGCTCGCCTCGATAGACTACCGATGAGAATCAACACAAAGATATTTATGATGGGGTTAATTTGGATTTGATAAACTCAGCCAAACGCAGACCAGAAACAAGACACTTACCATGTATTTAAGCACGTCTTTGCCCACAGCTTCAGGACAGGAGAGCCTCACGAATAACTAAATATAAATAAAGAGGATTAAAGCATTTTTTTACATTTAGTTACAGTTTAACCTTGAAATAATTTCTTATACACAAGTTTCCCCTTTTCCATTCATCACTAAAATCCTTCAGTACTCTTTGCTTTCCATGGTGCTCTGAAGCAGCCGTCTTTAATCCCCTTTTATAAACTGCGCCTGCTGTGTGATTGGATTGGCTTCTTTTGCTGCTGCATCGTTAAATCATTTAAAAATTGCACCGGAGAACCGGTAGATAATTTGATATGATTCTTTGACACCATTTTAAATTAGAAGCTGATAAATTAAGCCCCATCACCAGAGATCTACATCCCAAACAACCTGTTTGTCCACTGGAATTCAATACACACCTTTCAGACTATAACAACTTTATAAAAAGGTTTTACGGTAGTTGGATCTTGTCTTCAACACACAATTCTATCAGGTGTTAACCTTTGACACCCCCCCCCCCCCCCCCCCCCCCCCCCAATTTGTAGATCCCGAGATGAACAATCAGGAGTTTTTGCAACTTGAGGTAGAAAACAAGGATAAAAAAAGTTACCTGTTGCATTAAACCATTATTCCATTTATTGAGCATTGTCACTGGTTGTTTTCAATCATTAAATCCACTTCTAGTGTCTCACACAGCCAGTCACAAATGCTCAGAAACCTGTCAGGTAAACTCTGTCTCCACCTCCTTACTTTCATTACCTTCTCAAACGTCCCGTTCCATAGGAAGAACCTACAGCTGCAGGGAAACTGGTCTGGGCCATCTTCTCCACCCTCAGTAGTCCAACAGCTTTCTGGAAGGATCGCTCTGCATAATTACCAATATAAGACAGAAAATGGAGGCCCAAACAACATTGACATTTCACTCTGGGATTCAAGTATTTTACATTTTTAGCACGGTATATACTATTCATTCCAGTTCACATTAAAACACACAAGTTTAAACTGAAGTTAGTAATTAAATATCAGGAAAATTAAAATTCTTCTTCAAATGAATTACGTTTACAAGCGGGCAGCGATGCAGGATGAATGGATGAAAATGCCGACTGAAGTCTTCAACAGATGGGTCAAATGAGTGAGGAGACGAGGCCCAACTGCAGCGCAGCAGCAGCCACTGGGAATAAAATGCAGCTCCTCTTCTAAATTAAAATGGCTACGCTCCAAAATTCTTCCAAAGCTGCAACTACGCAGGACAAACAAATGGACGCGTCAAGTACGGACTGATGCGGTCTGCAGGGATAAATGATTTAAAATGGTTGAGGAGCCAGGGTTCAACCCACGACGAAATACCACAATTTAAAAATAGAAACGGGACCTGGGTTTAGCAGATCTAAATGAAAACGCATGTACTGTAATAATTAGTCCAAACCGATTGGATTGACAGGCACATCAGTGTGTAGGATTGATTATATACATTAGTTTGATTTTTATCCTGCCTTTAAAAACAGCTAATTTTGTAATTGTTGCATTTTATTTAAAAAGGATGTGCTGCATTGTGCTTTAAGCAAATACAGGCTTACAAACTCCTTCCAGCTTTCATGAATGTTTTGGAATTTTACAAGAAACAAATTTGTCGTCATTTATAACTAGAAATGGTTAAGTACGCCCCCCTCCTACACTGAAATTCCTGGCTTTGATTCATTCCACCAGCAATTACTAAAAGGTACTCAGGGTTTTTTAACAGCTTTGATAAAAAGTTGTGTAACTGCATGTGCAGAGAATGAGCTGTTTCACAGATTTTTAAATTTAAAAAGCCATCAAGGAATATCTGACAAGAGTAAATACATTTAGTTTCTATTTAGCTTCTAGAGCATACCTCGCCTCTTTTGTATTTACAAGTATGACTGTTAGGATGAAATGACACTTCATGGAGGTTTAGTGATTTGTGTTTGTTGCAGGATATGATCAAATATAAAATATTAAATAGTTGGTAATGGTGAACTAGCAGAGCCAACACGGCTGATCAGCAGTATTACCACCGAACCATCCTCATTACCAAGGACGGACGGATCAGGACATTCTGGTGCAAATATCCACTTTCTCTTCCAGAACGCTCCAATTCTGACGCTTCACAAGCAAATCTTCCAGTCCTTAATGTGAGTTTTATTCAACATTAAAAGCAATATTGCTTCTATCCTTGTAGCCAACAAGCTCCTACATTATGGCAGTTTTCTTGCGGAAGCAGCAAATTGTATTGAGATTTTACAGCTTAACATTAGTAAGAGAGAAACAATCCTCTGCTTCTTGCAAAATGACAATTACCAACGTGAGACCAGTTAACTTAAAGCCAGTTAAATACAGTCTTTAAATCATCACTAATCATAGTTTTACAGCCCATGTTCCACCAGATGAGCACCAGTGAAACCCTTTTGATGCAGCTCTGACTCAACATGGAGTCTTCCAAAGTGCTGACCTCCCCACAACATGACTGACTGGCCAACACAGGCCAGTAGGCTGAGGGAAAGGACCACTAATTACCCCAAACTAGACATAAGGGGGGGGATGGGGGCAGACCAAAGACCTGACAGCATCCAAATTCTGAGAAATTGAAGGTGCTTTAACCACAATGAGGACTGAACTTTATGCAACAGGCTAACTGGACAAACATATGTAGCAAGTCAGAGCGAAAATTATGGTACAGCGACCATGCAAAACAAATATGGCACGGCGACCATGCGAAACAAATATGGCGCGGCGGCCATGCGAAACAAATATGGCGAGGCGGCCATGCGAAACAAATATGGCGAGGCGGCCATGCGAAACATTCAGAAAGTGGTGTAAAGATGTGTAGTGTAAACGTTTGTGTAGTGAAATGGAACAAAAGACGGATCTTTGTGCTGTACGAACGGGTCAGCGCAATAACGGATGCAAGAACTACTAATGGTAGACTAACACACACAGGAAGCAGAGTCACGGCACGGCGGCCATGCAACCCTCAGTACAACAACAGCACTTACCTTTGGTAGATCAAAAATGCCGGCGACTACATGGGACCAATGGACGGACGCAACTAGTGAGGACTGATCCGGTCTTCATGGCTAGATGGTTAAAGGACGACCAGACGAGGTTAAAAACAGGCACAGCAGCCACGAATTTAAGAATAAGCAGGATTTAGATTTACAAGTTACTTTTAGATCCAAAAGAATGGATTTTTTCCTAAAGGGGACATTTATCCATCCCCTAAATTAATCCAGACCAACAGGGCTGCACGCGCAAGAGTTAACAAAAGAGAATGTGAGAGTTAATGTCACTATATATTCTAATTTGAAATTTATTTCTTCTGTTTGCCTCTGGATGTATGTGATGGTCTTAAGGAGCATTTCAATGCAGCAATTTTCATCTGGGATTAATAAAGTTTTTCTGATTCTGAATGTGACTAATTATCTTTCTACATCTATAAAAACATGTATAATTGTAGATGATGTGTGAGAAAAGAGCAGTTCAGGTATAAAGTAGATAAAATAAGGCTTACCGTTTAGAATCCACCTAGAAGGGAAAAGTTATTGCACCAAAACAACTAAATAAGCTCCGTCCTCATTGTGACGTAGCAAAGCACCTTCAATGGAGAAGAGGGTGGGGGGTGGAGGGGGGGCATCAGCACGGCGGCTGAGATGCACACAGCCATGGCACGGCGGCCAAAACCAGGTGGAGAAGAACAAAAAAATCCCCACTGGGACTTACTGGTCGTAGATCAACTTCAACTGCCTGCAGAGAGAAAAGAAAAGAATCAAGTTTTTATCTCAGACTAATTTCACCCAAATGCAACCTTTAAATGAAAAGCTCCGTCCTCCACAGACAGCTTGGAGCACGACTGGGATACAAGTTCTAACAGATGTGAGGTCCATTTAAGCCGAAACTGATGAAGCTGGATTTGAAATCTTAATGTACATCCAGTTCAGCTTTTCATGGAAACTGGTTTTAGACCATTTTTTGGCTACAAAGCTTTAAATTAGCTGCTTTTACAGAAACATAAAAGTCCAGGATTAAATGTAAACTGTAAAGCCTCTGATGGCCAATTTAAATTACAACAGATTCACCTTCCCAGTAAAACTTTTCTGAAACTGGGACCAACATCAACTAGTTGTGACATTTCCTGCCAACCATGACAATGTCCTCTTTAAACTGGTCCCCATGGTTTGCAATTGTTAAAGAATCCACATGAAATGCAAGTGATGAACAGATCAAATAACCTGAACTTAAGTTATCAATAAGTACCGTGTACTAACAGCATGCATTTCACTGAATCAGAATTAAAGATGGAATTACCTCTGACAGTTATTGAGGCTTCCTGCCTCCATCATCTGCTGCTGTTCCCGGTTTTCCAGGCCAGGCGCAGCTCGCCTCGATAGACTACCGATGAGAATCAACACAAAGATATTTATGATGGGGTTAATTTGGATTTGATAAACTCAGCCAAACGCAGACCAGAAACAAGACACTTACCATGTATTTAAGTACGTCTTTGCCCACAGCTTCAGGACAGGAGATCCTCACGAATAACTAAATATAAATAAAGAGAATTAAAAGCATTTTTTTACATTTAGTTACAGTTTAACCTTGAAATAATTTCTTATACACAAGTTTCCCCTTTTCCACTCATCACTAAAATCCTTCAGTACTCTTTGCTTTCCATGGTGCTCTGAAGCAGCTGTCTTTAATCCCCTTTTATAAACTGCGCCTGCTGTTTGATTTCATCCGGTCTGCACATTAAAATCAGTTTCTGGACACATTCAGGGTGAAAAGCAAACGCTTCACTAAACTTCATCACATCCACAAGGACTAAATATATTGATATGCTGACTTTTATACAGCTTTCAAGGAAACATCCTGTTTTGGTTTCAGAATTTACCGTTTACAATGGAAATGCAGCAGAAAGAATAATTAAATCTTAGTAAATATCCATCAATTCGTTCTGCTCAGAGATTCCGCTCTAAGGTGCAAAATAGGCTAATTAAATAGTCGTCTCATAAAACAGATGCTGTCAAAGAGGGATGGTTTATTCTTTTTAATATAAAAAATATAAAAATATGAAAGACTGACAAAAATACGTATAACATGATAAACAATGTTATAATTTTTCCTCTCCCACTTTGTCATTTATACATAGTTTATTTCCCTGTATATTATTTTGGGGCACTCACTAATATACTGACTAGTTTTAAGAGCTGCTACAACAGAAAAACGTCCCTTTAAGAGTTCAGATGCAAGCTGTTGTAAAATCTATGGTTAGATGAAGTCAAGATTTCACACATCTTCTCAAAACAATGATATTTCTGCTATATAGGAAAAAAAATTAATGTAGAGTGCAAGACATTCAATTCTTTCAAGTTTTTCTTTTCTTATTTAGTACACAAGGTTGTAGTTTCCTTCACATTTATTTCTTCAACAAAAAAAAGGGGGGGGGGGGGGGGGGGGGGGGGCTGTACCGCAGTTAATTTAGAAGCTTCATACAAAACCTGCACTGGCAACAAAACTATGAAAACCCCGCTTAGCAATGAGAGAGCTTGTTTGAGAGTTTACTAACCATCAGCGACCTGATGAACCAACAAGCTTCACAACCATTAAGCTCAACGTTAACGGAGCCGTTTCTCACCTTCATGGGTGACTTTATGACTTCAAAGCTCTTGTGGAAGTTAAACGACGAGTTAAACTCCCGCAGTAAATTCAACAAACACAGCTTTTCCCTATTCCTCTCCTGTACGGACTGGACTTTCCTTCACCAGGCGCGTGCTTGTTCCGACCAGGCAGAAGAGGCGCAGCTGATCTGCAGGTACCTGCTGATTGGTCAGCGCACCTGTTCTAATCAAGAGACGCCGCGAGGCAAAAATCAGCCTTGTATCAAAGCTGGGTCTTCCCCAGTGACATATTTAGCCAAAACAAGCACAATATTATTCAAACTAATTACATAATATGAGGAAGCATCTAATTACAACACAAATTTCTTTCTTTCTTTCTTTCTTTCTTTCTTTCTTTGGTGTTTTTCTTCCTTTTTTATACATAAGAAAGAAAGAAAAAAGAAAACACGATAGAAAAATGGCCCACATGGTTTTGTAGCTAATTGGAAGGATGACAAAGGTTGACAATCACATACTGTATGTCGTGCACGCCTGTGCACGGCAGGTGTAGAGATCGTCTGGCAATATCTTCCTCATCTCTTCTCAGAGTTTTTGTGTTTATTTAATTTTTTGTTTTCCTGCAATTAATTACCTGATTTAGATACTTATTCTAGAAACTAATTCTGATTAAAATATATGTCATTCAGACAGTACATGTTATTACCCATCACAAATAATTACCCATGATGTAGTTGATATTTCTTCCCAGCAGAGGGCGCTAATGTTCTAATTAACCAATGAGCGGAGTATGAAGGAAAAGTTGCAGGATTCTTTTTTTTCCTGCTTATCATTGTTTTGCACAGTTTTTTCTCCCTTTCTTTCAATCTATAATTTTCCCCTCAGTTTCTGCAGTCATTTATTTATTGGTAAGTTCTGAAGCTTGTGATTCACATCACTGAAGAAAAGTTCAGGAAAAAAGAAAAAAAATTTTTTTTGTTTGTTTTTATTTTTCCAGTGGAAACTAATGGTGAGCTCCAGCCAGGCCACGTTGCTCTTATTACAGATTGTTCAACAATTTACTGAATTTACTTACCAAAGGATGCAGAAAGCTGAGATTTGAGCTTGATATCATGCGATCTTGAAGATATCACCAGACTTTCTGTCACCTTCTTCTTGTTGGATTTTTCGTTGGTGGTTGGCCGGCAACAATTTAATGCATTAATTTTAATTTGGTGCAGTTGGTCAGGAATGTGGACCAAAACCTTTTCTGTTGCCTGCTAAAAGATATAACTTTTTAAAAGTTAATAAGCGACTCCAAAGAAACAATTTTAATGATTATATTAAAATCAGTTTTTTTTTCTTTAAAAAAAAATAAAATAAAATAAAATAAATAAATAAATAAATAAACCATCTGATAATATAATAAGGCAATTATTTCTCATCCTAATTTATATAAGGATGCGATGCTAAAAGAGATAACAGCACCATCTGGTGGACATGTTGTGTAACAGCAACACTGTCACTGCATCGTTTGAAAGACTCCGTTAAAATTTAGTTTTTCTTTTTCACTGAGAAAGTTTTGTTTTCTTATGATGAATCTTCTTGCATCTAACACCAGAAAACTATGTAAAACACTGGCTACAGTTAAGACTCATAATTATTATTCCACTATGGCTGCTGATATACTGCAGTTAAACATTTCAAACATCACATTCCAGTGCAGTGCAGTTCAGCTTTATTTGTACAGCACCAATTCACAACAGTTTCAGTACATACACTTTTTGAAGTTCACTTATAATCTAATTAAAACAAATCCATTACATGATCCACATTAGTCTAATTTATAGTAATTGTTCATATAAACCAATTCTAGAAATAACTGGGACGGTGGGTGACATTTGAGAGGAAAAACTCATTTGTAACAGGAAGGAAAAACATCCAGCAGAACCAGACTCAGTAAAGGCGGCCATCTGCCTTGACCGGTTAAGGTAGGAGAGGACAGGACAGATGGGTCAACAAGCACACGTGTGCATGTTGGACAGGTTGCTGGACAGGCTGCTGGACAGGCTGCTGGACAGGTTGCTGGACAGGTTGCCAGTCCATCACAGGGCCAACACAGACACATAACTGCTGTACAATTCTGCAAGATTTGGTATTAACACGTTTTAATAGGGCTGTCAAAATGAAGTTGGTAATTTAAAGAGATTAATGTGTGGAATTAATACATAATTTTAAAATGCATTAACACATAAACAGCAAAGTTATTACTCACACCATGAAAATCCAAGTTTGTCCTTGTCTCGGTGAGAGAAGCTGATTTTGGTCATGTAGGTGACTTGTCACTGAGGTGAACAAAAACCATATATCCTCATTATTTATGAAGTTTGTGATCATTTTAAGCCTTAGACTTAGAATTTTTATAATCAGGTGTCTTGAAACCCACACATACATGGGAAGAACATGCAGAACAGATTCAGTGTCATGCTGACCACCCAACCATAGCTAAACTTATTATTTTCACAGCTAGAACTGCAGCATATTTTAGAGTTAAGAACTTCATGCTAAAGATGATAGGAATAATCTTGGAGCCT